>NC_069079.1:117945570-118158070 GCF_025698485.1 Gossypium arboreum | reverse complement strand
TTTTTAGGAAAAGTGATTAATTTTGGAAAATACTTTCATTGCAGAAGCTTTGCTTGTTGTCGTGTTATTTTGAAATCAACTGTTGTTTTTGAAAACGCGCCCTAAAGCTATCCAATTTCAACAGTTAAAATAAGTATTACCTATCTTAGTAATACATATTAAAAACCATCAAAAATAAATAAGTGGCCTTATTACATTTAAAAGCCCAAAACCTCAAACGTAATTAAAAGGATGTCCAGTTCACCAGAAGAAAATCAAACTTTCAGAATGGGTGGCCACTCCGAATTCTCTCACAGCTCCAAGCCCACTATGGTTGGGGATTACCTGCGTGGATGAAAATAAAAGGGATGAGTTTGGGAAAACTCAGTGTGTAAAATAACCCAACCATAGTCTAAATCAGCTCAACCCACGAAATGAATAAGTTGGCCTTAGCCGCAAGCGAATTCGAATAAAGCCCATAGGCCCATAATGAACGTAGCAGATATTACATGTTTATGCGAAACCCAACCATATCCAACCGTATACACCCCGTACCAACCTTACACCGTGGGGAGACAACTCGACCCACCCAACCGCTACACACCACGAATTTGTAGCATGGCTGCGAGAGCGAGATAATGTGACAGAGTCACCAGATCTGAGATAATCGTGGCGAGCCACGTATCAGATATATGTGGCGAGCCACCGGATCGATATTTGTGGCGAGCCACCAGATCGAATATTTGTGGCATAGCCACCGAACGCTTCCTCCATAATATAACCCATGTCCCCATGCAATAGATATATAATCATGGCATACATCATACGTAATCGATCGTCATGCTTTTGGTCAAAATTAACCCTAGGGGTATAACGGTAATTTTGCACCTAGGGGTATAACAATAATTTTTCATACATAGGGGTATTATAGTAATTTAGCTACTTTTAGGGTTTTCATGCATATCCTAACTATTTACGTACTATCGAACACTTACACAAGATACTTTCGAATTGGGCCCGTTGGCCCATGAAAACCGATCTTTGGCCCATTAAGCCCAAATTATCAAAATGTACGAAATCGCGCATCTGCAGTTTATTACTTTAGATTACCAAATATACAAACCCAACTATCTTACGAGCATTCGACACTCATAAATTCCCAAAATACCGACTTTTCGGCATTTCACTTTTCGCTTTTGCCAATCTAGTCTATGAGAGGTGTCGTTACACACATTGCTTATGACGATATGTCGTGAGATCCACACACGAACCGCCTACAATTGGATTACTAACACGTTAATCTAATTATTCAAATACAAACTACGTATTAACCCCTTATAATATTCGGCCAATCACACCTACAGATCATAGTAAGCTTATAAGAAAACAATAAGCAACTCATTAACAAATTTTTGTCAATTTTACCACATAATCATAATTTCACTGCAAGCTGTCTTCCTGAGCAACAGTCACTAAATCATTTATAATTGGATCTATGAAACTCCAAATCAAGTTCCGTTAATTTTCCTTGAAAATAGACTCATATATCTTCTATCCATAAAATTTTCAGAATTTTTGGTTTAGCCAATCAATACCAGATTTTTCTCAAAGTTTCCCATGTTTCACTGTTTGACTAATCTGACCACTCTTCATTACGAATCAAATTTCTCATTCTACAGAATTCAAAATATGTTCTAGTTTATTCTATTTGAAACTAGACTCATTAAGCTTTAATTACATAATTTATGCAGCTTCTAACTCATCTCCCACAATTTATGGTGATTTTCCAAAGTCACGTTACTGCTGCTGTCCCAAGCAGATTTATTACCAAATCACTCTTTCACACCTAACTTGCATGCTTGTTATTTAAACATGTATATCACCAATCAATCATCACATACCTATGATTTTACTTAAGTATAATCTCCATTTCATCATTTTAAAGCACAACATGTTAGCTGATTTTTCCCTTTAACATCTAAGGCATATGCATGCTCATTTGTTTGGCTCAACTTCACCTATCTTCCATTTTTTCATCAAAAGAACATGAAACAACAACCATTTCCTTCATTTTAATTCATGACTAAATGCTCACAACACAACTAAAAACAAAAATATGCTTCAAGAGTTAAGGTAGAATCAAGAAGAACTCATGAACCTCAAAATAGAAGCAAGGTACCAAGAACTTACCTTCAATTTTCCTCCTCCTAATGACCGAATACTCAAGAGCTTTCTCCTCTCCTTTCTCTTCTCTAACTTTCAGCTATGATGAACAAAGATGGACAAAACTTTGTTCTTTTCACCCCTTTTTCTTTTAATAAAACTTCATATTTCATCCATTTAATTCTTTAATACAAAAGACATGAAATTCTTATCATGAAACATTTACCTAACCCATTATCATGAAACATTTACCTAACCCATTTTCATGGAACATTTACCTAACCTATTATCATTGAACATTTACCTAACCTATTATCATTGAACATTTACCTAACCTATTATCAATTTGTACCATAAATTATGGATATCAAGTGTACATTTTGTCTACAACAACATGATGGCTGGCCACTTCATGTAAAATGGGAGGTTTGTCATGCAAATCCTCCTATTTTGCACTCCTATTTATTTGGCCACTTCAATTTAGCCTATAGCATTTTCAAACATTTTCACATAGGTTCTATTTCATAATTTCACCCCCTTTTTCTTATGGAACAAAAATTAACTAAAATTGTCGGGTTCTATTTTAAGTTTGGGCTTTCTAGAGGCCCACTAACATAATTAAACCTATGCCAACATTCACAGGATTCCCGAAAATTGGGGCGTTACAGTTAGGGGATAAAATATTTTCAAGAACAAACAAATCATAATGATTTTTGTCTTTATTTTCAGTCATCTTTTGATGTCTTGCAATAAATTCATAAAAATGATTTTTATCAATATAGTTTTTTTCTTGGTATCTTTGATTAATTTGGTGTTTATTTTTATGAACCAACAAAATACTTATAGTTTGATATAGAATAAATTGTCCATCATCTTTTACAGACGATTTAACCGGATCGATAATCAATATTCCTTTTTCATTAATTCTCTAAGAGTTAAATCCTTCTAAATCATCAAAATATCCGATTCATCTCTCCCATTGATCTTATTGAAGCGCCAGTTCATCCTTCGAACCATATCACATCCGGATCGATGAAATAGGATGCATTGAGACGGTATTTTGTAAATACGTAATTATCTTGAATATATTAACTATTTCTTTATTTTCCGATCGCTGGAAGGGACAAAAGAAACATCTTGTTCTTTCTTCAACAATTTCGATCTCTAGTGGACCTCTCAAGAGGGTTCGAACCCGGATGAAGTTCGACCATCTATCGAGAAACAAGAACGAATGGATCTTGTAGGATTCCCAATAAATTCTTCGATTTCTTCCGGAAGCAGATGATTATTCATCCGCTTCTCACGTTCCGTGAATAGCGGGACATTGAGGAATATCCAGAAAGGCACTTAGGAATCGGTGCGATTCTATCTCCGTTCATTCTGCATTTGAAGAAAGGAAGGATCCCAAAGAATCGATCTTTCTTTTAGTTGTTGAATCTCTCTTTGATTGATCAATGTGTGATATTCGAATCCTCATTACTAATGGAATCAAACGATCAATAGCAGTCTTTCTTGAATTATCTTGAACGGATCCGTGTTTTCAAGTTTATAATTCCTTACTTTTTTTGAATCAAAATTCTAAATGCAAATGAAATAAATGAAATAGAAATAGATAAATAATATAAAAATAATACTAATATATATTAGAATATATATATATAATAGAATAGATAAATATATAATAGAATTAATATTCTAACATCTAATATAAATTATTTATTATAAGCTCAAAACGAGCATGAAGAAATTAACGATACTTCTTTATCTTTTGAGTTATTCTGCCGGATCGGTCGCTCAAGACCTTTGGTCTCTACCTGGACCCGATGAAAAAAATGGGATCACTTCTTATGGGTTCGTTGAGAATGATTCTGATCTAGTTCATGGCCTATTAGAAGTAGAAGGCGCTCTGGTGGTGGCAATAGGCGCGTGATTTGGTAATACGTCAATTTGTCCGCTATTAGTAGATAAAATGATTTCTTTCACTTCTGAATCCCAAACAATTCGAATCGACAAAAAAGATTTGTCTAAGTCACTTCGTTTCTTTTTGTCCAAGTTACTTCTCTTTTTGTCCAAGTTGCTTCTCTTTTTGTCTAACTCACTTCCTTTTTTTTTGTGAGTTTTTTTTTTCTTTTTATTTTTTTTTTTTTTTTTTTATTTTTTTTTTATTTTATTCCATTTTTCCTTCATTTCTGATTATTTTAATAGGAATCTAAGTATCCACCAAAAAATCAAATCCAAAGAAATGAAGGAAAATGGAACTAATAGGTATATATTAATTAAATTAATAAAAAAGAAAACCAAGTAATCTTTTTTTTGAACATTCCAAAGAAGTAATTGTTGAGCAACCGATGATGATCCAAAGAGTTCTATGGTAACTTTTCTTCAGATTTCGCTTCAAAAAAGGTATACCCCGCCGATTTTGAATTTAACTTCTTTGATCCATGATATGAAATGAGTCAATAAAGCATTTCATAAATGAAATTCAAATAAAATAGGGGTAAGTGTCTAATATGTGACTACACTAAGGCAAGATCTTATTAAATTAAATAAAAAGACTTTTTTTTTCTTTGAACAAAGAAAGAGGAGGAAATAAAACAAGCAAATACAGTAAAACAAAGGGGCCTTGTCCTCATTGTCCATCCTTTCAATTCATAGATGTGATCTCGCATCTATGAATAGGATATTCCTAAACTCACAAAGAAAAAGGAAGTGAGTTAGACAAAAAGTGAAGCAACTTGGACAAAAGAGAAGTAACTTTGACAAAACAAACAAGTGACTTAGACAAATCTTTTTGTCGATAACCTCGCACCAATCAATCGAATATATCCGGATGAAATATGAAGTTCTTGTTGAAGCCAGAATAACAAAGTAATAATTCCGGATAACTTAGTTCTGTTTTTGTTTTTGTTTTTTTGTTTTTGTCCAAACTCATACTTAATTATTAAATTTCCAGCATATTTTCCTAATTTCAAAATTTCATCAATTTAGTCTCTACAACATAAAACTTATGAATTACTTTACAATTCAATCCTTATTTCATTTCTAACTTGAGTTCCTATCAGTCTAACCCCTAATTCATCTTTTTATTCAACATGAACAATATTTAAAAGCTTATAAACTTTCAAACTATCAAATTAATTTCATCAAAACCTTGTTTTAAGACTTTTAAAATATCAAAATTAAGTGAAAAGGACTATATTGACTTACCAATTAAACTTTAAAGCTTCAAACCTTGAAATTTCCCTTTTCCTTCTTTCCTTTCTTTTTCTCCTTCTTTCTCCCCTGTTTCACGTTTACCTATTTTGTTTCTTTTCTTTGTTTCTTTTATATATATAAAATGACAATAATAATTATATTAAAAATCTATTTAATAACAAATATTTATTTAACACTTGTACCAATCATTTTTATACAATTGTTTTTTTATATATATATATTTAATAATTTAATAATATACTTATATAATAAGTAAACAAACATGAATTTTACAAATGTATGTATACTAATATTACACATGTCATTATACATACCATACATTTGTCATTCTTTTCTTTATTTGTCAAACAAAAATCTCATTATTTAATTATTTAATTAATAAATATCTTTTATTCTAAAATTAAGTAAATATACAATTATATTCCAAGTGTTCAAATACATATAGTACACTTGTACAATTTTATCATCATACATTTGTCTTTATTTCAATTTATTTCATAACATAATAATTTAATATCAATTAAATAATAATAACCATAATAATAAATTAATTAATTAATCTAAGAAAATCCTAGATTCTTCCATCTTTTGCCGCCTAAATTCATACATTAGGCATAATTGCCTATTTGATCCTTTTTATTTTCTTTTAATCTACAATTCAACTTTCATCCTTTATTCAATTTAGTCATTTTTCCTAATTACTCTTAATTAAGCTAAATTCACTTAATTAAAACTCTAATTAATCACTCACTTAACTTCGTAATTATTGTTAATAAATATTTTCTAATCTATTTTTCAGAAACAGAGACCCGAAAATACACTTTTCCTATAACCTTAAAGTTTGGGTTGTTACATGTGAGCCCATTACGAAAGGGCACACGAACTGGTCACACGGGCGTGTGGTTGGCCGTATGACCCAAGTCAGAGAGTTATACAGGGTCGAACACGGGTTGGGGGACGGCCATGTGATCCCATTTCAAATGTCTACACGGCTTACGACACGGGCGTGTTTTTGGCTATGTGAGACACACGGCCGGGCCACACGGGTGTGTGTCCCCTGTAATTTGAAAAATTTTCTAAGTTTTCCAAGAATTTCGTAAGTTATTGGTTTAGTCCCAATGCATGTTTAAGGCCTCGTACGCTCGTATTAGGGACAATGTGATTGTTTGTGAATGATATTTGTATGGAAATGGAAAATGTATATGAAATGTATGTTTAATTGTGTAATAAGTTCAGTAATTCTTCATAACCCTATTCCGACGTTGAATACGGGTGAGGGGTGTTACAGATACATTTACCAAGAACACCAAAAATTCACAGGTTAAAAATGTATTTCATGCTCAAACAACCTTCTAACTCAACATGCAATCATTATTCACTTCAACCAAATCTACTGTCAACATCAAATCGTTCTATAAGCCATATAGACACATATTTATCATGTAACACCCCCTACCTGTATCCATTGCCGGAATAGGGTACGAGGCATTACCGGAGTTTACTGAACATTTTCAGATAATTTTGAGTCATTTATTATTCATATTTTGAAAATAATCATAACGTCTCTCTATTGGGCCCTCGAAGCCCCAAACACACATTAGAAACCAACCAAAATTAAATCGGGATTATAAAAAAAATTTTCGCAAAATCTTAAATTTTATTTTCATCTAAGTACTTACTATTTCAATGCTCCTTATAATTAAACATGTTACCATTCAATCAATAGTTTGGCACTTGTCTAAGCGTCAAACAACATCATTGTTAGTTTAATATACTTATTAAACTAAATTCAACATCATTGAATTTCATCTAAATTCAACATTGATATACTTATTCTCTCTACATACCGCACTTGAGTTTAACAATAGTCTCAACTTACATAATTTCCTTGTATCAACATATCAAAGATAATCATATATGTACATGTCATGAAACATATCATGCTCTTACCGTTTCTTCATAAGCATATATCATTCATTTCAGTATATCAATATTTCATGCTCCATCATTTCCATATATTTTATGTATATTTCTTAGGAAATAGTTTATATCAAACTTAACATAAATTATATTCCATGTACTTATACTTATTTCGTTTATCTATCTTCATAATTATTTCATACAACTATTTTGTACATATATTTCCATATGACCAGTTCTTGTAAACATTTCACACAACCATTTCATATAACCATTCGTCATCGTCGTATTACACGAATATCAATTGTTCAATAGATGTCATAGCGTCTCCCATCCACGGTCTTATTTATCTTTGACATGATGCCATAGTGTCTTTCAACTATGGTCTTACTCATTTTCTGTCATGTTGCCATGGTATCTTTCAACCATGGTCTTATTCTTTTCATGTCACGTTGCCATGGTATCTTTCAATCATGGTCTTATTCATTTCATATCACGTTGCCATGGTATCTTTCAACCATGGTCTTACATATTTCATATCAGGTTGCCATGGTATCTTTCAACCATGGTCTTACACATTTCATATCAGGTTGCCATGGTATCTTTCAACCATGGTCTTACATATTTCATATCAGAGAGCACACTCCCGCGAACCTCATCCTTACAGTGGGATTACCAGTCCAGGCTAAATCCCCTGGAATATAAACTCATAGAGTATTGTCGGGATTACTAGTCTAGGCTAAATCCCCTGCAACGACAATTACTCTAAAGAGCTTGGATCTGAATTACCAGTCCAGGCTAAATTCAGGCCCTAATTCGGATTACCCGTCCAGGCTAAATCCATTTTACACGTATTCTTCGGGATGGCTATATCAGAATGGGATTACCTGTCTGGGCTAGATCCTTTTTACCGTCAATTCCTTTTCAGAGATCCATCGAATTTTCCTTTCATTCAACTGGGATTTTTTTCAATTTACATCGAGTATTAGCAATATTTCATCAATTATCATGAATAAACATTCAAATCATATTTTCATCACATAACCACATATTTCAAGTATTTAAAATACAATTCAAGTTACACAAACTTACCTCATTGCTTGTTTGTGTTTATAATTTCATTAATCCGATATCTTTTCTTTTTCACGATCAAGTCTCATATTTGAGTCGTCCGGATCTTTATAAATAAATTTGATCATCATTTTCATTCATTTCATATTCTAATCCATTTCATGCAATTTGGTCATTTTTGACATTTTTACAAAATTACCCATAAAGTTTTACTTTTATTCAATTTAGTCCCTGAGCCTAAAATAAGACAATTAGCCATGCTAAATGAATATTCATATATGTTTTCCTCCTCCTCCTCTCCATTCCACATCCTTAATGTGTATAATTCACTTGTAAGTAACATTATCTATATTTTTTTATTATTTACTTTTATGAATATTCAAGTTGTCTATCTGTGTCATAGTCACTAAATTATTAATATATGGAGATATAGAACTCAAAATTAATATCCGCTAATTTCCTTGAAACTAGAATCATATATCTTATTACCATAAAATGTTCAGAATTTTTGGTTTAGCCAATAAGTACAGTTTATTCTTTAAATTTACCCCTATTCTGCTGTCGACAGTTCTGACCCTTCTTCACTAAAAATTAATTATCTCCTCATACAGAATTCAAATGATGTTATTGTTTATTTATATTAAAAATAGACTTATTCAGGATTTTAAACATATAAATTTTATCTCATAATTATTTTTATCCAATTTTTGATGATTTTCCGAAGTCAGAACAGGGGAACCCAAAATCATTCTGACCTTATCTCATAAAATTTATTATATCTCATGATTTATAATTCCATTGCTTACATAATTTATTCTATAAGAAACTAGACTCAATAAGTTTTAATTTCATATTTTATTCATCCTATAATTCAATTTATAAATTTTTGGTGATTTTTCAAAATTAGACTACTGCTGCTATCCAAAACTGTTTTAGTGCAAGATATTATTTACCATATTTATAACACCCTTATTTTCTTTCTCTACACTATTTCTCACCACTTTCTCCTGTTTTCTCTTCACTAACATATCAAGAACATAGGACCATACGTAAGGAAGCTCTACATTAACATTAATCCCATGCTTTTTCAATAATATCAAACCTAAAAATATATTGAAATCATGATGTTTTTAACTTGTTCTATTGATTTCAATCTTCATCTTGATTTTCTCTCTCCTTCAGCTCCCATTTCTTGAATCCCACTTGATATTCTAACTTCCCATAGTCTCCTTAATATTTTTCTCTCTTGGTAGCTATGAAAATTCTTTTGATTTTTGGGTGAAAATGGTGAATTTTTGGTAAAATGACCAAATTGTAAAGAAAGTAAAATTTTCTTTCTTTCTCTCTTTCTCTCACGTTAGTGCATGGGAAATATAGATGAGAATTTCTCATCTTTCTTTCTTTATGTACTAATAAAATAATAATAAAATATCTTATGAAAATATTAATAAAATAATATTTATCTAATTAAATAATTATAAAATATCAAAATATCTCTAGCATCATTATTACTTTCTAGATTTCTCTCTCTTCCAATTGATCATTTTGCCCTTCATTATCTTTTAAAATTCCATCATTGAGTCATAATTTAATTTGGTAAAATTGTAATTTAGTCCCTCATAGTTCTTCATCTATTCAATTTGGTCCTAATTCATCAATTTTCCTTAGTTTCTAGATCATTCCACCCTTAAAATATTTACACTATTGGTCCTTCAAATTTTTTATATTTACACTTTAACCCCTCAAATTTTGAGTATTTACTCTTGTGCAACAAAACTTTTCTCATTTTTACAATTCAGTCCTTTCTTGAATTAATGTACCATAATATACTTTCCAATATTGTCATAACTCAAAATTCCCCTTTTTGTCACTTTATTTCCTTATTTTACTATATCACGGATAATATTTTACTGTAAAAATTTTCGGGATATTACATATCAAGCAATAAATAATGCATTACTAACATCAATCTTAATCTCAAACATCAATTTAATAAAAAACACGAAGTCCAAAACAACTGATAAACCGTAATTTATACATATTTTTACCCCATGTTAAATGCATTTTATGGATGATTTCCTATTAGAATTGGTGAATTCGATGCTCCTAATGCTTTAATTTCATGTTTTATACTTAGGAGAGCATAGGAGAGCGAAAGGAACGAGAAACGGGCCAAAAACGGAGAAAATGGGCCAAAGTACGAAATTAGCACGGCGTGGACCTCCTCACACGGGCAAACCACACGGCCGTGTCAATTTGGCAGGCTCGAGCACGGCCTGAAGTAATCGAACACGGGCGTTGCACACGGGCGTGTCTCTGTCGAACCCAAGTTGAGTCCAATTTGGAAAAGGCCAATTTTGAGGGTTCTTAGGCATTCCAAAGCCTATAAATACACCATAGAGGAGGAAGAAAAGGGGACGGAGAATAGCGAGTAAGGAATTACTCCAAGGAAGCTGATTGATCCATCTCGGAAGCCAGATTCATCATCAAGACTGAAGATCTCTCCTCAATTTCCTTTCAGGAGTTTTGGGTTTTCTTTATGTTTTGTATTCTTTATTTTTCTGAGATGTTTTCCTATTTAGTTAGGAACTAAACCCTTAAATACCTAAGGGGAATGAAACCTAAGACAAATCTTGTTATTATTTTTTGAATAGTATGATAAATATTTAACTTGTTCTTAATTATGTGTTCTTAATTCTTGTTTTGATATCCCAGGATACTAATTCAAGACACGCTCTTATTCAGAGGAGGAATAGACCCTGTCTAAGAGTACATTTGTCATAATTAAGCAGAGTTGATTGCGCGCCTAGAAATAGGGTGACAAGATTTTTCCGGATTAGGGTGAAACCTAATAAGGGGATCCATAGATCGAGTTAATGCAACCTTGGAGTGTTAATTAGAGAAAAGTCTCGGTTATTAAATCTAGGGATTAGACGTTATTAGTCTTGAATAGGGATAATAACATAGCTTAGGGATCTCTACGGAATAAGTTAAATGAATAAATCGTCCGGTTCAAAGCCAGAATAACAAGTAAAGTCTAGGTGGATTTTTCCTTAGGTATTGTCTCAAGTCAATCGATTTTCCCAAAAGCAATTCCCCAATTCTGTTTTCTGTACTTTCTTAGTTTTAATAATTAGTTAATTAAAACAAGCCCTTTTTATTCTTAGGCTAGATAATAAAAAGACAGTTATTACCAGTACTTTTGGTTCCCTTAGGTATGATATCCCAGTCTTGCCATTACTATATTATTGTTCGATAGGTGCGCTTGCCTTTTCGTCGTGATAATAGTTAGTCTAGGTTTGATCTTTATTATAAATATTTATTACTTGATACGAATCACGCGATCAAGTTTTTGGCGCCGTTGCCGGGGAACTGAAATATTAGGAACACTAAATTTTTATTACTTTAGCCATTTATTTTTCTTGCAAATTTTATTTTTTTATTATTTATTAATTTACCTTTTCTTTCTCTTGGCAGGTTTTTATAGTTTATGACTAGAAGAAACCCGTCGGGACCATTACTTTTTGACAAAGAAATCGATCGTACAATTTACAAAAATCAAAGAGAAATAAGGCGCAACTTAAGATACACAGAGAACGAGCAAGTAGATGATACTCAACCTCTAACCGACGAGATGGCTGAAAACCAAGACAATCAGCTACCTCCTGCAATTGCAGCTGATCAAAATCCTGCTCCACGTACTATGTATGACTATGCTAAACCCTCTTTAACAGGAACTGAATCAAGTATAGTTAGACCTGTTATTGCTACGAATAATTTTGAATTAAAACCTAACACTATACAGATGATACAGCAGTTTGTTCAGTTTGATGGTTTGCAAGATGAAGATCCCAACGCTCATTTAGTAAATTTCCTGGAATTTTACGATACATTCAAAATCAATGGCGTTTCTGATGATGCCATCCGTCTTCGGTTATTTCCCTTTTCACTGAGAAACAAAGCTAAACTGTGGTTAAACTCGTTACCACGAGGGTCTATCATTACTTGGAAGCAAATGATCGAGAAATTTTTACTAAAATATTTTCCACTGGCTAAAACGGCTAAATTACGCAATGATATCTCTTCTTTTGTGCAGATGGATTTAGAAACACTTTACGGTGCATGGGAGAGATACAAAGACTTACTACGAAGGTGCCCTTACCATGGGTTACCGTTTTGGCTGCAAGTTCAAATGTTCCACAATGGCCTAAATCCCTCGGCTCGACAAATGGTTGACGCAACTGCTGGCGGAACCATCAACAACAAAACACCAAAAGATGCCTATGAATTTATAGAGGAGATGTCATTGAATAACTATCAGTGGCAAGTTATGAGGAAAAAGCCAACAAAAACAGCCGGCGTTTATAACATCGACTCGGTCACTATGCTCTCTAATTAGGTAAAACTTCTCAATAAAAAGATTGATAGTTTTATTGGTGCTACATAGGTACATCCAGTAATGAGGTGTGACTCAAGCGGAGGAAGTGTGCATACAGAATATCAATCCTTCAATCCCACAACCGAAGAGGAACAAGTCAACTATATGGGTAATAATAACTTTAGATCTCAAAATAACCCATACAGTAATACTTATAATGCAGGTTGGAGAAACCACCCAAATTTTCCCTGGGGAGGTCAAGGAAATCCAAAGCCACAGAATCCTCAGGGTTTTCAATAGCCACCTTATCAACAAGAGAAAAAACCAAACCTTGAAGAGATGCTTTCTAAATTCATCTCGGTGTCAGAAACCTATTTCCAAAATACTGAGACAGCACTTAAGAATCAACAAGCATCGATCCAAGGACTTAAAACTTAGATAGGCCAGCTATCCAAACTAATCTCCGAACGACCACAAGGTAGCCTACCAAGTAATACTGAACCTAATCCAAAGGAACACCTTAATGCAATTAGTACTCAAGATCAGGAAGGATTCATTGCACCCGAGCCAGAAATGCAGCAAGACAACGCGATGAACAAAGGACGAGAAGAGGTAAACAATAATGATCCCAAATAGGTAAGTACAAATCATGAACCTCATGTGTCATATCCTAAAGCGATTACGAAAGACAGAACAGAAGAACAATTCGGTAAGTTTGTCAAACTCTTAAAGAAATTACATATTAACTTACCCTTTATTGAAGTTCTTTCGCAGATGCCCAACTCAGCAAAATTCTTAAAGGAACTTCTGAGCAATAAAAGGAAATTAGATGCTACATCGCATGTGGAACTCAATGCAGTCTGCTCAGCTATTCTAAAGAATGAGGTACCTAACAAATTGAAAGATCCAGGGAGTTTTACAATTCCTTGCTTAAGTGGTAGTCTATCTGTGAATAATGCTTTAGCTGATCTAGGGGCAAGTATAAATGTTATGCCATATAAAATGTTTAAACGACAAGGTCTCGGTAAACCCAAACAGACTAGGATGAGCATACAATTGGCTGACAAAATAGTTAGATTTCCTAAGGGTATTATTGAAGACGTTCTTGTTAAAATTGATAAATTTATTTACCCAGTAGACTTCATTGTCTTAGATATGGATGAGGATAATGAGGTACCTTTAATTTTAGGATGACCATTTTTAGCAACTGCCAGAACCATTATTAATGTAGGCGCAGGAGAGCTAACACTTCATGCAGGTGACGACGCAGTAACATTCCAAGCACGCGACTCATTTAAAACCTCTAAGACTCAAGATAATGCTATCAAAACTGTCGCTGATAAAATAATATTCGATCATCCTTGCAGGAACCTCCTCAAACCAAGACAACAGAGACAGAGCACTACTATCATGAAGAGAACAAAGACATCCATAAAGAACGAAGACTACGGATAGAGGAACTAGACGAATGGCGAAAACACAAACCGAGAACACATGATAAACCGAATTTACGCAAAAACAAGCCTGATACCTCTCTTAATCAACTTAAGGTCGGTGATACAGTCGTACTAGATGTCGTTGATCCTCACATTGTCACTACCACACCAAATGAGGAAATCCCTCTTACGGTACTTAGTATTTTTCCATTCGGTACAGTGGAGGTAAGTCATCCCAAGTTCGACACTTTTAAGGTAAACAACTCCCGTTTAAAACTTTATTTTAAAATTAACAATAGGAATGAGGAGTATGAACTCCTCGAACCACCATGATCATTCAACGGAGAGGTAAGTCGAGCTTAGACAATAAATAAGCGCTTCTCGGGAGGCAACTCGAGTACTAACCATTTTAAATTATTTTAAATTCAAATTTTAAACATTTAGGTCACTAACAGAGTATTTGAAGCACAGGTTCCTAGCACCACATGACCTGTAACACGGCCGTGCTTAAGGCCGTGTGCACCAACATAGAGGGAAACACGGCCGTGCGATATGGCCACGGTCGAGCCTGCCAAAACAACACGGGCGTACGACACGCCCGGGTCCAGCACAAGTGGACAACACAGTCAGAATGCCAAGGGCGTATGAAAACCTACACGACCGTGGGAGAAGCGAACCTCGCCAGACATGACTGTGCGACACGATCATGTAGCCACAAGGCCTATACACACGGGCGTGCGAGAAGGCCATGTGACGCCATCATAATTCGCGACGAACACGGACGGGACACGAACCACACGGGCGTGTGTACCGGCCGTACCCCTTGAAAAATTAGAATAATTAATTATCTTCTTTCATTAAGTTTTTAAGATTCATTTGTTTTTAAGATTCATTTGTTTTCCTTTTAAAAACGGCTTACCTTCAGAGTCAAGCTTGCCATCCAGAGTTATCTCCAATACTCGATCTCGTCAATCCAACAATATCATCCATTCTTAATACAGAAAGTTTCACTTCTCTCCCTATCTTAATTTTATATATTCTCTAATATCTATCTTTGTACATTGAGGGCAATGTACATCTTAAGTGTGGGGGGATGTTTTCATTATTAGAAAATCCCTGAATGATTGCCTTGTTCTCTTGAAAAAGCTCTCATATCATATTTAGGATAAATTTTGATTGATTTATGATTTTGATTGATATATCTTGAATTAAAACGTAGGCAATTATGCATTGATTGTTTAAACTTTAAGACATTAGTGAATCAAGCATGATAAGTTAATTTTTAAGATATTAAAATCTTAGGCTGTTTCCCCAAAGTTTAGGTATTCCTTTGAATCGGAATTCACAAGTTTTTATCATAAAAAAGCCATAATTTTTTGTGAGATTTTTGAGCCTTTTGAGCATCTATTCATTCTTTCATGCTCACACTTATTATTGCTTTGAGTGCGTCAGTATTGAACTGTCATTCTAGAACTTGCTTGATTATGCATGTCGAGACCACACCATTTGATTTGATATGTCAAAATGATTAAGGCACTTAGGATTAACCCACTCATGCCATGAAAAGCCTACCTCCACGATTAACCCCTAGTAAACCCTCTTGAGCCTAACAAACCATTCTTTGTATTACCCTTAATATTAACCCTTAACCAATTATTGTTGAAATCCCCTATATTAATCCCTATTTTTGTCGAGATTTGAGTTGAATGGATTGCTTAGCTATGTTTTGTTCTATGTTGTTTAACTTGTTCTTAAAAAAAAAAGAGATTATATATTACTAATACCATATTCCGAGAAGAAGCCCTGTTGTACGCAAGTAATGATTAACTCTTTTTCTAGTTAGGCAAATTTTCAATTCAATCTCGATTCTAACCCTTCTTTCAACTTGTGACCACACCCCCTAACCAAGCCTCATTACAACCCTCTAAAGACCTTTTGATTGATGTATCATTTTAATTTGTAGTGGTGGAGATTTGATTTTCATGCAAGCCTATAGTAATGACTTTCCATTATTGACTATTGAGTGCTTCCTTTATTGTCCTTAAAACACCTCGAGTGATTTGAGTGAATCTATAGTGAGGATGTGTAACTCTGTGATATTCTGAATCGAAGGTAATCACTTAGATGAAGGGAGACACCTATATTTTCGGAATAAAATGCTCAACTTGGAATGATTGAAACTTTTATGTTCTTTTAGTTGAATTCTCAATTTATGATTACCTATGAATTATTTTGAGATTTTATCAATAGAAATTATAAGTTGAGAAGAATTTATTTTGATTATGAGTTGGGAATTCTGCATGAGGACAAGAAAATGCTTAAGTGTGGGGGTATTTGATAAACCGTAATTTATACATATTTTTACCCCATGTTTAATGCATTTTATGGATGATTTCCCATTAGAATTGGTGAATTCGATGCTCCTAATGCTTTAATTTCATGTTTTATACTTAGGAGAGCATAGGAGAGCGAAAGGAACGAGAAACGGGCCAAAAATGGAGAAAATGGACCAAAATACGAAATCAGCACGGCCTGGACCTCCTCACACGGGAAAACCACACGGCCGTGTCAATTTGGCAGGCTCGAGCAAGGCCTGAAGTAATCGAACACGGGCGTGGGACACGGGCGTGTCACTGCCGAGCCCAAGTTGAGTCCAATTTGAAAAAGGCCAATTTTGAGAGTTCTTAGGCATTCCAAAGCCTATAAATACACCATAGAGGAGGAAGAAAAGGGGATGGAGAATAGAGAGTAAGGAATTACTCCAAGAAAGCCGATTGATCCATCTTGGAAGCCGGATTCATCATCAAGACTTAAGATCTCTCTTCAATTTCCCTTCAGGAGTTTTGGGTTTTCTTTATGTTTTGTATTCTTTATTCTTCTGAGATGTTTTCCTATTTAGTTATGAACTAAACCCCTAAATACCTAAGAGGAATGAAATCTAAGACGAATCTTGTTATTATTTTCTGAATCGTATGATAAATATTTATCTTGTTCTTAATTATGTGTTCTTAATTCTTGTTTTGATATCCCAGGATACTAATTCAAGATACGCTCTTATTCAGAGGAGGAATATACCCTATCTAAAAGTACATTTGTCATAATTAAACGGAGTTGATTGTGCACCTAGAAATAGGGTGACAAGATTTTACCGAATTAGGGTGAAACCTAATAAGGGGATCCATAGATCGAGTTAATGCAACCCTGGAATTTTAATTAGAGAAAAGTCTTGGTTATTTAATCTAGGGATTAAACGTTATTAGTCTTGAATAGGGATAATAACATAACTTAGGGATCTCTACGGAACAAGTTAAATGAATAAATCGTCCGGTTCGGAGCCAGAATAACAAGTAAAGTCTAGGTGGATTTTTCCTTAGGTATTGTCTCAAGTCAATCGATTTTCCCAAAAGCAATTCCCCAATTCTGTTCTCTATGCGTTCTTAGTTTTAATAATTAGTTAATTAACACAAACCCTCTTTATTCTTAGGCTAGATAATAATAAGATATTTATTACTAGTACTTTTGGTTCCCTTGGGTACGATATCCCGGTCTTGCCATTACTATATTATTGTTCGATAGGTGCGCTTGCCTTTTCGTCGTGATAATAGTTAGTCTGGGTTTGATCTTTATTATAAATATTTATTACTTGTTACGAATCACGCGATCAACAACATTCATATTCCATCAATCCAATACCAAAATAAAATTAATAAAATAATTCTAATAATCAAAACTATTACTCTAACCCACATTTCCTTTATTCAAAATATCCAAAGATTATAAAACCAAAGATTATAAAACCACCTGCTCGAATATTATTGCCTTGCTTGGATCAGTTCCTTTGCCACTCCACTTACACTGAAAGTGCTACGTATCTGCATGCTTTTAATGTGGAGTGTGTGAGCTTAAATAAGGTCAGTGAATGTAAAAGAAATCATAAAGTATACACAACATTAAATGTTAAACAAGAGCATACTAAGTACATGCAGAACGATGTTTACTACGAGTCCAAATAATAAATTCATGCTTCATTAATTCATAAGTCTAGCATATACTCTCATATGCAATTACATACAACTTATATATGTAATTCATTTATCGATTATTCATCAAGACAAAACAACATATTCACATTGTAATGACTCACAAGTCTAGCTTATATATTCACATGGATTTACACACAATATTTTCATATATTAATCAATTAATGATAATTTGTAAACTTGGAAATATGAAACATAAAAGAAGGCTTTATCACCACACATTAGATAAATAGATCTCCATTACACCAATGACTCAAGGAGTCTAACATATCCCATAAGTGTAGCATAAAGTTGAACACTCTTTAACACACCATGTCCCATTGAATAGAGCATAACTTGACATTCCTTTATCTCTCCAACCTGTCCCAGGGTTTCAATGCCCAAATCACATAACACAAAGGTGAGTACTCACAATCCTATGGCATGATAACCATATCCAACAGTTTCAAGAGATCATAAGGCTAAAATATCCACAATTATACATATTTAAATATTGTTTTAATGCACATAATCTTTGTTCAAAAATATCAATTTGCATAACTACTTGTACACAAAGCATGCTTATCGGATTCACATTTAATTGCACTTTAAATGCCACAACTATACTCATTAAGCCATCACACATCTAATCACATATGAATGCATTAAAATCATATTATCACATACCACATACAAATATTCACTTACTTTACCTGTCATATTAGCATCAAATTCCACCACTTGAATTCATTAAGCATATTTTCACAACAAGGAAAAAAGTATTATAAAGGCTTACACTCGACTTAGGATAGGGTTTTAGGCTATTTCTATGATCCCGATTAACGATATGAATCGCACATACCGGCAGCGACTCTGGACACTTTCAACTTACGCTTTTGCTTTTTAGCTGAAAGCTCAAACTAGCTTTTCCTTGCCTTTAGACTTGCTCGCAATAACTCTCGATTGATCTAAAACTTAACAAACATAAAAAAACATTCCAAATTCATCAATAAAAACGTTGAACACAACCAAAACAACAAGAAATACACAATTCAAGCCTCTCCTTTTTCACTACAAAAAAAATAGCTAGTTTTGACGAAATTGAGGTTTCGACACCCTAACCTCATTTCTAATCCTTAATTTCGATTCCTAACAACCTAAATATATAAACCATTAATTTTACCTAAATCCATTATTCTAAAATTTTTGAAAAATTCAAGCTTTTAAGAACATGAAAAAGGGGAAAACTCTTGATTCTTAAAAATTTGGTTATGAACTATCAAATTGAAGTGAAATACCTTATAATTAGGTTAAAATGAATAAAAATAACTTTAAAATCATAGGTTTACTCACAATTACGAGATTTTCCATTTTTGAATCCAAGCTTGCTTTAAAAACATTAAACCTAAATATAATCGTTTAAAACTCAATTTGAATTAGCTACACTTTTTATTTAACAATATAAACTCAGAATATTATCTTGATTTGATGAAAATGAAAATCTAAAACTATAATTCGGGTTTTGAACTCAAGAAGAACAATGAAGATTTTGGGGAAGAAAACACTTTGTTCGTTTGAAATTGAGGGTTATTTTAATGTTTAGAAGGTTAATAAATCCAAAAGAATGAATCAATCTTAAAGAAAATCTTTGATTTTAGGTTTTGAAAACTTTTGAATAATTTGGGTTTTTGGGAAGAAGGAGACAGTGGGTGTTCTTGTAGGAGACTAATTTCTAAAATTGGGCATTTTGCCCTTTCTGTCACTCCTATTTCTTCCCCTTTTACAATTAAGTCCTAAATTAATTAAAATCCATTTTTTTTTCAAATTAAACCTAAAAATTGAATTTTGTTTTAAGCTAGATAATAAAATAAAAACTTGATTAAGACACTCACATATTTTAATTACTCACTTACTTTATGATATCAGACTTAATCCATTAGTTTAATGACCTGATTCAACTAACCTAAAATTACTAGGCCAGATTTTGGGATGTGACAAAATGCCTTAAAGAAAAATCTGAGAACTTATCCAGCCAAGCCGCATTTGCAACTCCTCATTCTAACCTTTCTCTGATATTATTCTCCACGAAATGACCTTTTTCTCAAGTAAACCAGGGCCCTTCATATCCTACATCATTCAACTAGAAATCACTCAGTGTATTTCGAAAAACCTCTATACGTCTTTCCTCCCCTGGCAATTCCCCCACTTTTTGAATGAGTAAAGAATCTTATTAAAATCCCCACATACCAATTAAGCCTGAATTTAATCCTTTCCCAACATCTTTAGTAGTTCCCAAGACTCTAGTCTAAGTCTAGAGTCAGGATGTCCATAGAATCCTTTCATCCTCCATTTATCATTCTCCTCCTCCCAAGCAATCTTTACGCCAATATGGTTCATCAAAAAACTTCTTAAATTGACTGAAATTTCTAACCGTTAACCCAAACTAAGTCATCCCTTAGTACCCTCTTCCAAAACATTGATACCATTATAGAAAGCCCACCGCCTCTGCGCTCTCTTCATCCTATTTGCATCTAACTTAGTCTCCATAAAGAAGATGATTTGGGGATGATAATGTTTTAGCATATGTTGAACCCTCCTTTTAGCTCGCGAAACACCTCAATCTACGAACATTCCAACACATTAGTTTCATTGCTATCGAATAGTTTGCCCACTGGCGACTGCCGATAATTCTTCTTGAAAAACCTGTGTCTGCTTATCAGTAACTCCCAAAGAATCTGTCAACACAGAAACACTAGTCGTAGGTGAGTTTGTTTTTTTGCCTTTTTTTTACCATTCAGCCTCTTGATAGGATTTTTCTCTAAATCTTCCACCATTATATCTTGACCTAACCAATTAGAGAAGCCCATCTTTTCACAACTTCATTCATTAAATTTCCTTCAAGGTTTATCCCTAAAACTCGATTGATTTTTTGCCTAAGATCTAGCGTCAGAACTCCCCATCCTTGAATCTTGATACAGGTCTTGCAAACTCCTCATCCGTGTCTTAAAGCCACACACTATTTGCACAATATTCTCTTTTTATTGCTGCTTTGATTGTTATATCCCAGCCCAACTCTGACTTTAAAAATCTCTATGCAATCGTGCCGGAAAAAAACTATCATTATGCCCGAGGCAACTACATGAGAAACAAAATAGAGTATGCTTTTCCTACTAGAATTTCACAAAAAAGAAGTTTTAAGGTGAAATATGAATTTTCTTCCTGCACTTTAGAGGAACTCGCACATCCAATCTAACCTTGATGCCCAAATACTATTTGAAGCCCCTATTAATCTGCTTCGTGTCATATTTCTCAAAGCTACCAATAAAATTCCCCCACTGCTTCACAACATTTTCAGAAAAATATCCTGACAACAAATCATGTATTTGAACCCAAAAAAAGGAATAAATTAGAGACACCTGCATTGGATCTTCATTCTCTACTAACCGATGGACCACCAACAGATGTTTATTAAACATCCAGGGCGCTTCTTTAATCACTCTTTCAATATCCAGCTGATGGGATAATCTGAACAGAAAATGTTTCTCTCCTAGATCTGAGATCTGAATCCCAGCCAGTGGGTACCAAAGATTAGCTAACGTAGTACACATAGTCGAAAAGTGTACTACACTCACCGTAAGAAAACAACCTACTAACCAGAGATCGAACATCTGCTTTTGTTCCTTAGCACCATCCTGAAATTTCAACACTTCATCTTCCCCCTTTGAAATTTGTAGCTTCGCCATCTCCCTCTCTATTGAAAACCCCCAAAATAAGACCAAAGAGACTTAAAAAAAATACCCTAAAATGATAACAATATGTAAAGAACCTAGAAAAACCCTAACCAAAAAACGTGCCATTTTTGCATACTAACTTTGGAAACACAGTAATAATTCGATGACTAATGATGTAATTTATTTTTTAATTCCTTAATTAAAAAGAAAAAATAAATTTCAACAAAGTGAAACCATAAAAAAAAAACATTGAAATATTTCTCAAATCAACACAATTGAAGACAAACACAAAAGGTAACAGTCATCAAGATTAGAGAATTTAGTTCATAACATTACTAAAAACAAACCCTAAATTCTCAATTATTTAACATAACCAGACACGTCATATCAGTACCAATTATGGATATAAATAAACTCCAGACACAACAACAACAAATTAACAATTAAAACAATTATTTATAGAGTTCCATGACAGTAACCACATTGAAAACAAGGCACTTGAGTTGAAAGCTTGAAAAGCCAGCATACATGGCCATGGACTTGAAATGCTTTGCAGTCCTTTGCTTTGCACCAAATTACGTAGCCATTTGGAGATCTATTTGAGAAATAAACTTAGCTGCATTGCTTACCTCTCCTGCCTCAGACATCATGTAACTTATTACTATCACTTTCCCTTTCTTTTCCAATGCTTCGTAGCAATTTCTTAGTAGTTTTAAGCAATGCTCATCATCCCAATTGTGAAGAACTTCCTACAAAAACACATAAAAAAATTAAAATTGATACAATTATAAAGTTTTGAATCCATCTAACACATATATAACCATGTATATATACCTTCATCATTATGGCATCTGCTTTTGGGACACTTAAGAACATATCTCCTCCAACATGCTCAATGCCTGCATGATATCAAAGATCAAATTACAGGCAGACTTAAGTCGACTTCATGAGATTTTCTTGAAATTATACAAATTTAAAATGGATTATATAATTACTGTTATGAGTAACTCTTCAGCAGCTAGTTAAAAAGAGTTAGTTAGTTCTTAAACTGAATTAGTTAACAGTTAGTTAATTAGTTAGTAATTAGCTACTCTCTTAATGTATTAAATATACAATTAATAATGAAGTCAGAAACATTATTCATAACTTCTTTTTGACATTAACATGGTATCAGAGCTAAGGTTTTCTTGGCATAGCTAATTTTTTTTTCTTTCTCTTCTTTTCCATCTGTTTTCATGGCTACTGAAGCTGTACCTGCGGTTGATACACCTTGACACTCGTTTAATACTGGGGAAGCAATTCATTCGCAGGGTCCTGGTATTGCTTTACAGACTATTCATTACTTCTTCAAACATGACACAATCAAACTTGGTGAGCATAATTTTCTCTTATGGAAGCATCAAATCTTGTTAATTCTTGAAGGATACGACCTTGAAGGGTTTGTGTTAGGCACAGTTCCTGTTCCTACCTCTCTTATACCTAGTAATAACGGTAAATTAGTTGATAATCCTACTTTTCTTATTCATAAGAAGTAGGACAAGTTCCTAGATTTTTGGTTGTTGTCTACAGTCACAGATGATGTCTTGGTACATCTCACAGTGGCCAAGACTAGTTTTGATATTTGGATGATCATTGAAAGATGGTTTAGTGCGAAATTCAATATCAAAATCTCGAGTTTGCGCCGCACTCTATACTCTCTCAAGAAAGTGAATCTTACCATTAAAAAGTATTTGTCCAAAGTAAAGAGTTTGAGTGATAATCTCGTTTCTGCTAGTAGTTTGGTTACTGAACAAGAATAAGTGAGCATTATCTTGGCTAGTCTTTCGATCGAATATGAGTCCATTTGTGTGATTGCCTCAGCCACTCCAATGTCTCTTGACTTGTTGACTGAGATGCTTCTTAATTGTAAAGCAACACAGATGGCTTTGTTGATAGAGGTTCCTTTGAAAGCAAATTTGGCATCCCACTAGAAACAAGAGATTGCAGACAGCTCGAAACATGATGGTGCTCCTAAAAGCTACCAGCAGGGGTTTAAGCATGGCTATAGAGGGCAAGGACAAGGCTGGTCTCGTGGCAGGGCTCGTGGCAATGGTCGAAGCTGGTCATGTTTTAGACCACAGTGCTAGTTATGTGGCAAAATTGGTCATTTGGTCCAGACAAGCTATCACAGATTTGATGAAACGTTTTCTAGTGTTAGTCCCAACCATTTGATGACAGTCAACTACCATCAACTTAATGGTCAGGGTTTCTCAACTCCTGCACCTACTTGCTCTCCTATATCCCATTATTGTGGTTTATTTTTCCAGCCTTCTACTTTATTCAATCCACTACCTCCACGACCTTCTTCCTTGGCTGTTCATGATCAGGCTTGGTATCTAGACTCTGGGGCTACAAATCACATCACTTCTAACATGACTAGTCTCACAATTATTTCTCCCTATATAGGTATAAGTCAGGTGTCTATGGGAAATGTCGACTTTATCTCTATAGCTAACATAGGCTCTTCTACTTTATTGGTTGGTTCTAGCCTCTTGCGCCTTAAAAATGTTCTTTATGTTTCTACTATGTGCAAGAATTTACTGTCAGTAGGTTAGTTTGCAAGGGATAATGCGGTTTATCTTGAATTTCACCCATTGCTATGTTTTGTGAAGGATATTCAGACAAGGAAAACCCTTTTACTGGGCCACATGTATGATAACCTCTACAGATTTGATGTCTCTCATCCTACTTCCAACAAACCTATTGCTACTCCACAGTCAAGATTAGCACTCTTATGCACGGCTCATCTTGCTTCTTCTCATACACTATGGCATAACAGACTTGGCCATCCTTGTACTAGCGTTTTTGTTGATATTTTGCGTGGCTGTTATATTTTTTTCAATCGCAACAGTTTATCTCATGTTTATTCAGCTTGTCAATTAGGCAAAGCTCACAAGTTGCCTTTTAGTTCTTCAAAAACTCTGTATTCATTTCCTTTTGAACAAGTGGAATTTGATGTTTGGGGACCTGCACATGTAAAATCCAATGGCTTCATCTATAATGTATCTTTTGTTGATATGCATAGCAGGTACACTTGGGTGTATTTTCTTAAGTCTAAATTTGAGGTCTTCATGTGTTTTCTTCACTTCCATCGAATGGTTCAAGTTCAATTCGGTTGTTCCATCAAGATGCTTCAAACTGATTAGGGGGAGAGTATCGTTCATTGTCAAAGGGGCTTTCTTGACTTGGGATCTAGCATAGGGTCACATGTCCTCACACTTCAGAATAGAACGGGGTTGCTGAAAGGAAGCATAGGCAGATTGTTGATATGGGATTAACTCTCCTAGCTCATGCATCCCTGCTTTTCGAGTTTTGGTCCTATGCCTTTGCTCATGCTGTCCATTTGATTAACAGGTTACCTACTCCTGTTCTACATAAGAGTAGCCTTTATGAGATGCTTTACAAAGTTAGACCTATCTATTCTCAACTAAAGGTATTTGGCTGTGCCTGTTTTCCTTATTTGAGGTCATTCCATCAGCAAAAACTTTAACTTTGGTCCAAACATTTTGTTTTTCTTGGAGTTGGAACAAATAAAAATGTTATAAATGCCTTGATAAAGATGGTCGAATATTTGTCTCTCGACATGTTATCTTTGATGAGACACAGTTCCCCTTTCAGAATGGTTTCTCCTTACACTCTAATTCAGACTCTATTAGGTCTGTCCATCAAAAGTCCCATTTTCCCATAATAGTAGCTATTGCCCTCTCATCTCATACTTCTTCTTCTTATTCAGAGCCAATTCTAACCTCTCCTATGGAAGGGTCAATTCAGTCTTCTTCTACCTTGAGCTCTCTTGTTGATCATTCTTCTTCTACAGGTCCACATGCAGACTCCTCAACAGCTAATTAGTCTGCTCATTTTGGAAGGGCTGCTTCTTTTGTGAATGTACATCCAATGCAAACTCGGTCAAAAAGTGGTATATTCAAGCCTAAGATGTTCACCTCGGTTATGACCGAAAAAGAGCCTACATATATTATAGAAGTATTCCAAAGTCTAGCCTGAACAGTAGTTGCACAAACTGAGTATAATACCTTGCTCACCAATCACACTTGGGACCTTATGCCTTTACCTGCAAGTCGTAGGGCTGTAGGGTGCAAATGGATTTTTAAAATCAAAAGAAATACTGATGGCTCGATGGCTGGATACAAAGGCAAGTTAGTTGTCAAAAGGTATCTTCAAGAGGCAAGTATTAACTTTTAGGAGACATTCAGTCCTGTGGTCAAACCAACGACGATTCGAGTGGTCCTGACACTAGCTGTTTCCTTGGGATGGTCTCTCAGACAAGTAGACATTAATAATGCCTTCTTCAATGGTGATTTGTAGGAGAAAATCTACATGGTGCAACCACCAGGTTTTGAACAACAAGGGAATGATAGTCAACGATTGGTCTACAGGTTGAGAAAGGCTTTGTATGGCCTTAAGCAAGCCCCTCGGGCATGGTTCCACAAGCTAAAGGACTTTCTTTTAGCTGCAAAATTTGAAGTTTCAAAAACTGACAATTCTGTTTTTGTTCATCATTTGGGGTCTTAACTGCTCTTTGTTATAGTATATATTGATGGCATTATTGTCACTGGGACTGACTCTCAAGCCATAGATCAGTTTGTTAAAGTGTTTGATGTTCAATTCTCCTTGAAAGGCTTGATAGGTTGAGTTATTCTTTGGGCATAGAAGTCAACTACACCCCAAATGGGATTTTTCTTAGCCAAAAGAAGTACATACTTGATCTCCTTCGAAGGGCCTCCATGGAAAATTCGAATAGCTCACCTACACCTATGATAACAACTTGTCATTTATCAGCCCATAAAGGTAATCCTGTTGAAGATGAACATTTGTATAGAAACATAGTTGGTGCTCTGCAATATGTCGTGATTACAAGACCAGACGTAGCTTTCTCTATGAACAAAGTTTTCTAGTTCATGCACAAGCCGTTGGACTTACATTTTAAAGCTGTCAAAAGAATCCTACGTTATTTGCGAGGGACCTTGGATCATGGGTTACAGTTTACTCGAAGTTCAAAGTTCTTGCTCAAAGGGTTTTCAGATGCCAGTTGGGGGTCAGACATTGATGATCGTCGATCAACATCCGGTTATTGTGTGTTTCTTGGAGGAAATCCAGTTTCCTGGAGTTCCAGAAAGCAGCAAGTGGTCCCCAGGTCTGTAGCTGAGGCAGAGTACAGAAGCCTTGCCCATCTCACTGCAGAAATGGTCTAGATTCAGTCCTTGTTGTCTGAACTATGTGCTCTAGTTAAGAGCAAGGCATTGGTGTGGTGTGATAGCTCAGCTGCTGTGGCAGTAGCAGGAAATACTGTCATGCATTCAAAATTCAAATATGTTGAATTGGATTTACTGCCATGCATTCGAAATTCAAATATGTTGAATTGGATTTGTTTTTTGTGCAAGAGAAAGTTACAAGAAGATTGTTTCAAGTGGGTCATGTACCAAGTCAAGAACAAATTGCAGACATAGTGACAAAACCGTTATCAGCAAGGTTATTCAATAAGTTCAAGAGTCAACTCAGAGTTGTCACCAATGGTACTGAAGTTACAGGAAGAGAATCAATAAGCACAGGGCATGTCATGAATAATTCTTCAGCAGCTAGTTAAAAAGAGTTAGTTAGTTCTTAAACTGAATTAGTTAACAGTAATACACAGTTCTTTTCCATCAATAATAATAATGAAGTCAGAAACGTTATTCATAACTTCTTGTTGAAATTAACAATTACCATGGAAAGATGGGGCTTGTTGTACAACATGAGGCAAGTCATAATTAATGCCTTTAATGGAAGGGTTTTTGGAGATGATCATGTTGAGAGTAACCCCATATCCGCCGCCAACGTCTACCAAATTGGTAATACCTTGGAATCCATGGTATTTCTCAAGTATTTTCTTCACTATTATCTTCGAAACATTTGTCATTTTGGTGTCAAAACTCTTAGCATGTTCTGGATTTAAGCCGTTTTATTGATATCTGGACATTCCATGCACTTTCTCAAAAAGATTCCCACCTTCAAGGACCAAATCTTTGAAATGGAACCTATATAAATCATAAATATTGTACACATGTTGATTTGGGAAACTCTGATATGCTGCTATCTTTTTTTTTTTCTTTTGCTATTGAATGTGTACCCAAAAAAAAAATATATATGAAAAATTAGATTAGACATAACGTACCAGACATCAACCAGGATCTTCTTCGTAGTAAAAGCAGCCAAAGATCCATTATTTTCGTCATTAACAAAAGCTTTACCAGCCAAAGTAAGCCCATACACTTTTTCACCATCTTCTCCATTATGGGCGCCGGTGGTAACTAAATTATAGCAGGCGAGGAGCCGAAGCATACGATCAAGAAGGGAAGGTGCGTCGGGGTTCTTCGCACGAATCTCCGATGCGATGTGTTTAGAAGAAAGCTTGGCATCTGGACCTGCTTTCGCTAATATATCGAAGACACCGAGTTGAATTGCGGCATCTAAAACGTAAGGAAATATACCAGAGCTTCGTAAAGACCATGCATATACGAATGCTTCTTCTTCTTCGGACATGACGGACGACGAACTCAGCTGATTCACGAGTGAACTCATTTTCTTTCAGACTAAATGAAAAAGCTCAGCCATGGACCATATACTACGGGTCTTATCCTGAAACAGCTCATCAGCAGTTGCAGCTGGTGGCTTTTTTTTAAATGACCTTAAAAAATTAATTAATCACGAAAATACCCATTTGCTGTACTTGCTGTCGGTGCTGCCCCTTTTCCCTACTCATTATTTAATTATTAGTGTTTAAAAAAATAATTTTTTGGAATGATGCTATTGTATCAAGCAGTACGTATTTTTCGAAATGTTTAAAAAAAACTATTTGAATTTTATATTTTCAAACGCTTTATCATTTTTGTTAAAAAAAAATGGAGAGTGATGAATATTTATCATCTACAATTATTTCTGGAATAGACTTCTTTAGTTTATAGTTTCAACAAGCGTGACATGAAAAAATTAGTAAAGAAAGTTTTACAGAGTTGCACATATTTCATATATGTTTTCTTAAATTCAATGAGTTTAATATTATATTGTCATATATTCTTACGGTTTTTTCTTCAAATAGAATTTATATTGATATATAAATTATTACTAACTTCAAATTGTGATTTATTGATTAAAATTTTTTGTTTACTATTAATTTAAGTTTAAATTACTATTGTATCAAAATAAATATGTAAATCATTACAATTAAAAGAGTTTTTAGAAATTAAGTCCAAAAAATATATATTAAAGAAACGGTATGAACACTCGACTACAAGTCAAGTCATATAAAAATATATTTAATCATAAGAAATTAAGTTGATAAGAATTGCGAAAGTTGTAAATATAAAATCACATCATTATGTACTTAACCACTAAAATGGTATATACGAATTGCGTTCCACTTCATACTCGACCTGGTTGTTAAATCTGATCTTCAAGATGCTACCACAATTGTTAACGAAAATCACAAAATTCACAACAATCAATTTATTGCATTCCCAATTTGTAATAGGATTTCATGCATAATATGATATACAATTATTGTAGCATCCTAACCGTTTGACCAATTGACCAACCAAACTGGAAATGCTATAATGATACTAATTTCTAGTTTGAGACATTAACATGTGAACTAATGATGATTAACAATAATAACTTCGTTAACCTGTAACAACCAACCTACGTTGGAAGAATTTCAATGTCATTCAACCTCAGTTACAAGAATTTCTGATCATGTGGCTTAGCCTACAGGTTACCACCACTATATGCATGTTACAGTTAGAAAGAACAAGCTCACACAGGCTCTACTGATTCTAGCTTAGTCCTCTTCAGCGTCTCATATAGCCCATTTTACCTGAAAAGCATAACAAGAAGCTAGGTAAGTTCGAATGAACTTAAAGAGTTATTAATATAACGAACCCAAACATGATATTATAATATGATATGACTTCAATGGCCTGATCTCATTTTTTACATCACTTGCACGAGGGTAGATCACATGTCTTCATGGTGCACTCTTGACATCTTTCACATTGGCACAACTTGCAAATTGGCACGTTTTATACATAGACATGATTCTCCATTTTCATTGTTTGTGCACTAGTATATCTTGTAGGATGGTTCCGCTTAAGTATTTGCATTGATTTCATACAAGACAGCTCATTATCGATTTTGGCAGTCGGTCATGTGCGGAGTATCTTAATAGATGATATTGTTGCGGACTAACACTCAACAGTTGGTCCCTGAAGACTCATGCATGAAATTTCACACTTGAAGGACCTTTACGTGCAAACTCACACATGATGACTTGTACACAAGGATTCGAACTTGGTGGATTCATACATGTGGATTCATCTTGCGAGTCCCTATTTAGTGGACACATTCTCACAAACTAACAGTTGCGAACTCGCATGTGTGGATTCATACATACAAACTCCTTCTTGGCAGACTTAGATTTGCAGAATCATACCTTGGTGAACTTAAACTTGTGGATTCATGCTCATTGGTTAGTTCTTGCGCACTTTTGCTTGAAGAATAGTCCCTGCGGGCCCTTGTATGTGAGTTTATAGATGCATAATCACATATGCGGATTACAGAATCATATATGCGGATTCATAGATAAAATATCTGTAACACCCAAAAATATATATGGTTGGAAGAAATAAATAACTAAGAAATGACCTTGGTCTAGTGCTTAAGTAGTTAGCACACTCTTTTGAGGTTTTAGGTTCTATCCACTTCACTCCAATTTTAGCATTCATCCTTTCCCTTTGTTATCCTAAGTTTAAATCACTCCATTCTATTCCCTTCAATTCCATTTTTTCTGGCTGAAAGGGTAATTAGCCATCCAGCCCCTTTAAATTGAGAAAACCCTAAGTATTTAGTCTTTTTCTAATTACAATTGAACTATGATTTCTTTTCTCCCAATTAGATTGAATTTTTTCTCTCATTTTCCCTATTTTTTCTCTCTTTTCTTCCCCATCTTCTTCTTTGCAAAATATTTTTATCATCATTGCTGAAAATTATTTTTGATCCCAAATCAAAACTATTCTTGATTCCCAACTCATTTCTTGATCGGATTCGTAGTCGCCATTAGAGACAGTTAGAATTAAGTGACCCAAATTCTTATGTAAATAAAATACGATGGAAAATAAAATAAAAGTAAAATCCATATAGAACTAGACTTCTTTTATTTTATTTTAGAATAAGGTTTTTAAACCTTATTAAACTCCATCTATTTTATATTAATTAGGATAAGGTGTTTCAATCCTACTAGAATATGGCTTTGCAAGCCTATAAATAGACATAGTCTATTCCTCTTGTATTTGATTCAAATTTTTCGACATAGTGAATTTTCTTCTCCTCTGCCCATGGTTTTTTCCCGAAAGGGTTTCCACGTAAAATTTGTGTGTTCTTTATGTTTTATTTTTTATTTTATTTTTCTCAGAGACGTTCTCAATCCTTGCTAAGAATCGATAAGTTCAATTCAATCCTAGTAATTAATCACAAATTCTCGTATTATTTCCATCTGATATTAATCTTTCAAATCAAATAGTCTATCTTTTATGAGTCTTGACAAATCTTTCATTAAAATCATTAAGTCTTGAATAATCATGGAAATCAAATGTTAACCTGTGCAAAATTTTTGTTTGAAGGGCCTGTTACAGGTGCATTGGACTTTAAAAGTGCGCTTATTACCATTTAAAGCCTTAATGTTATACTATTTGGCATTTTTAGTTAATAAAATTGTAACACCCCAAACTCGACCAAGATGTTATGGTTGAATCTGGGAATGTTATGAGGAATGTTGTAAAATCTGAATTATTTAAAAACAGTTTGTTATACTTACCAGTTAAACCGTCAATTGTTTACATTTTCAATTTAAACAAATAATTTGTAGCGGAAGTTCTTAAGTCATTATGTTTTGAAAACCTGAGTTTGTTTTCTCGAAAACAGTTAATTTCACAAATTGTTTTATCACATGTCATGTAAGATATTCTAAATTAAAAATCCAAATCCAAAATAAAACCTAAATGTCCAGAGAGTCCCAAAATTACAAAACTCTCAAAACTAAAAAATTAAGCAAATTTTATGTAAATAGAGTTTTACGGAAAAAGTGGTCACATCTGAGCTTCCATCGCGCCGACTCGCCTAAGTCTGAGGGTTACCTAAATAAAACAGAAAAATTAAGAGTGAGTTTTGATAACTCAGTGTGTAACGCATACATAAACAAAAATTCAGATTCAATCTCATGGCAGAACAAATACAGACGTAAATCTTTTGCACTATTAAAATTATAACAGAATCATATAGTTACAGATATGCATAACCCTACCCCCATCCTTTACACACCAACTCCGACCATCCCAACACACCACGTGAGGTGTAAAACACCCACCCAGACCTACACACCACATAGTGTTTATACAACACTTTTCAAAGTAGGTGTAACATTGCTGCCAGTATATTGGTGAAATGTCGCCTTATACAGAATAATTCCTCTTCATAATACATAACCCACCCCATAGCTAGATATAGACAGGATATCAGATATAATAGAATAACATATACCAGAACACATATCACATGCATGCTCGTATAACAAATACTAAACATGCTCATACATAACAGAACAGATCATACATATTATATTACACCATACTCATGTAGATGTTATTCACGTCAATTTCAATCTACCAGGGTAGCAGATTTCATGCTTTACGGCTTATACCATACATACTGACCTTACAGAAGGCCAACAGTCGATCGGGATGACATGTACAACCCTAAGGAAAAATTTTGAAATTTGGGTCCACACGGCCGAAAATGGCCTAACCCATGTGGCCCACATAGCCTGGCACACGGCCTATACATGCCTGTGTGGCCCAGACGACCCAAAATGGCCTAGGCTGTGTATCACACACGGCCTACCACATGGCCTATCACATGGTCATGTGGCATCGACATGCCCCAATTTTGGCTTTCGTCGATCACCGTTTTTTAAGTTTCTCGTTACAGACCTGCCTCGATTTTGATACGAACACTCTCACGAGATAACCAGAACCTAAAAATAATATCTCAACGATTATTTTAACAAACTATTTATGAATTCAAACAAAAAATTAACCATGAACTTAACCTCTCAAATATGTACAATGCTTAAACATACTCATCGCCAACGAATAGTAATCACCCAGCACTCAAATCGCTGGAGTAGCACCAATCGTTTTTTGACTTTCCTCTAAACGAGAATTAAACGAAACACTATCAATAGAAATCCTTATGTTATAAGAATAATGAAAATTCCCTAATAATCATCAACCATGAAACAATAAAGCTACACCTACCCAATAACTTACCTATCTTAAAACGAATAGAAGAACCCGAATGCACAATGCTCACAACCATAACACAATGGACAAGAATCAAAAAAGGAAAACCAAAAAGGGATGAAATCAAAAGGAGAAAAGATGTCAGAAAAGAATGGTAAGGAGAAAGAGAGGAACATGGAAAAAACAGAGAGAATTTTTGGGGACTAACAAAAATAAAAATAAAATTCAAATTCGAAAAATGTCCACTACACTAACAACTGAATCCCAGAGAATCTGACCCACTAAACCTCATCCAGCTATTACAGAATATCAATTCCACGAAACCTCTACTACACAACTGACATACACACACAGAAGCAAAAATTATTGCCAAATGCACATTCAAGGATTCGAACATAAGACCATAGAATAAGCTAACACCTTATCACTGAACCAGTAAGCTCATTCTAATATGAGTTGACTGAAAATATAATATAAGTCCTACAATTATGAATAAAGTTAGGAAAAAAAAAACAGAATTTTCAAAAGTGAGATTTGAACCCAATACCTCCAACCCATACCCACAACACTTAACCACTGAAGCAAATACTTACTTATGTCAAAATTCATAAAAATAGGGTTTAATAAATCAGGGTGTTACAAAAATCACTCGATTTTTATAATTTAGTCATTTTTCTTTAATAAATCGCTCGATTTATAGAAACGATGTCTCGATACCTCATTTTTCAAAAATCACTTGACTTTAGGGACCAACCACTTGTTCTTAACTATTTGTTCAAATAACAAAAACTATCAAATTAAAATTTATTATAATATTATAATTGACTCATAAATATTAAACAATAATATTTACAAACTCATTTGTCAGATTTGTGGTCTCAAAATCACTATTTTTGACACCACTAAAAAATGAGTTGTTACATAAAGGCACTTATAAATCGACATATACAAGCCAAAACAAAGATATATACACAAGTATGCTTAAACCAAATTCAAACAACATCATTATAGCAAAATGATCTAAAAGCTCCTAGTACATGCCATTTATAACCCAACATCAAAATGACCAAAACTTCTATCGAGGTGAGGGATGGATAGTGTGTATGCTCCATCTTGATTCCAACCAATCGAGATTTCTGATGATCTATAGAAAAAGAAAACAACAAACGTAAGAAACTAGTGCTTAATAAGCTCGTATAAATCATAAACATAAACTTACCAAATAGCCACTATTTATACAGTTGATGCATAATTTCATTAGCATATTCATGAACTCAATCAAATCTTTTACACATCACAAATCCCACAAGTTATTAAGCTCAACAATGAAACATATAGTCTTATTATATCATAAAACATGTATTAGTAACTTATCAAATATACATTTCACTTATCCCATTTCCAATTTGCATTACTCATTCCTTTCAAAGCATTTATGTCAACATTTTCCATTTCATTTATCATGATCATATAACATTTCATATGATTAAGTTCTCTCAATTAAGCCTTTATTACCCGTTGAACCAAATGAAATAATGTCGGACACGCGAGAACATCTACTCACACAAAGTGTGTCTGCAACTATACTTTTAACCGTAACTGTAAATGTTCACACAAGCTGTGAAATAGGCCTACTCACACGAGCTGTAGAGAATCCGTAACAAATGCAGGACCTCAGCCATCTCTAGGACATCCAAAACCAGCACCCAAAATTGTAATAACCCCTAAAGACATGTCATTTGTAGCCTAAGCATTCATGAGGTCCAAATAGGTCATTCCATATCCAAATCTTATAATTATTTACACATTGATTCATCACCATTACTTAATCATGAATTTTTACGTTTTCAATTATAACCTTAAATTGAGCTAATATTATAATTTGATCCAAATCACTAATTATCTTTTAACAATAAACTTAATCTATACATAGCACAAATGTTAATCAACAATTTATCCAAACAAAAATTAATAAGCTTAAATCATATACAAACTTACTTAGACAAAAACAGTTGTGAAAACAAGGCCGACGAATAATCCGTTAATTTAGCTTTTCCACGAATCAAGTCCGATTGTTTCATTTCTTCATCTAAATAATAGTTTTCATTCAATTAATCCATTCAAACATTTCTATTAATTAAACTTAAACTTATAAGCCCTTTCAATATAAATTTACACAATTACCCCCAACATATTATCTTTTTACAATTAAGTCCCTAAACCCAAAACTTATTATTAACCACATTTAAACAAAACCCATGCTAGACAATTTCTACAAAGTCCCTATTCATCCTACATTTAACAATATTTCACCAAAATTCTTTAAAGTTTTACCATTTAAACAATTTAGTCCTTTAACATTAAAATCACTAAAAACTACTTTAAAAATTAATTTTATTTAACCATCAAGCCTAATAATATATCATAAAACTTCACAAATGCCTCCAACCAATCAATGGACTCTTGTAGTCCTAATTGGTGTGATTGGTTGGACACAGTTGGTGTGTAGCGGATGGGGGTAGGATTTGTTCTGATTTGATAATTGTTTCTGAGTATATGAAAATCTAATTTGTATGGTCTGAGATTTGCATATGTACACATTATAAATAAATTTTGTATGTAGGCCAAGTCACACACTGGGCTTTTAGCTCACTTGTTTGTTTTGATACGTTTTAGGTGATCCTTAGACTTAGGACTTGGCGGCGACCCTGGAGCTTGATTCAAATATTTTAAACTTTAAGTATGTTTTGGTTTTGTTATGGACTTTACAAACTTTTGGACTTTTAATTTTTTTTTGGAACATTAATTTTGGTATTAGTTTTGTTTTGCAAACACAATATTTTAATTAGTATTTCTAACAAAGACAACATATCAATGAAAACAATGTTTTTTCAAAATTAAGGACTCCAAGATGCTTTTCCATTGCAACAATTTTGAAATCAATGAAATTTTGTGTTACAATATCAAGTGGTTAAAGCAAATGGATTTGTTTTTAAGTAGTTAATAAGACAAGTTTTCAACAAAACGTGCTCACACGAATTACTGGTATTTATGATTTTATGATAAAATAACTTTGTTTGTTCTCGATTTGAACCTAAGTTTTCACAAAAATAAACGGACAATATTTTATGTATCGATGTAACCTTCATAATCTGATTGTAACGTATAGGTCGGGTTTGGAGTGTTACACTCTTGTACTTCATTCTAACATGATATTATTTGTCTTATACGTCATATCAACAAATAATTTAAAAATTATAAAAAAAATTCAAACAATAGAAAATTCAAAATTCAAAAATAAAAATATAAAAAGTTCATAAAAATTCAAAAGAAAAATAGTAGAAGTACTTGTTGATTGCAATGTAGGCTATCATGTTTAAAATTTAAGGTCTTAACCAACATTTTTGTTTAAAAAATAACAATTTGACTCTTCTTTAAAGGTTGATGATCAAATTCAACTTTTTTCAAGGTCGACGGCTAAATTTAAATCAAAAAAATAATAAGGGTCAAATTGCCAAAATATGTAAAGTTAAGAGCTAAATTTATAATTACTTCCTTTTAGGTTTCATCTTTGATAATTTTATCTTTAAAGTAAAACAATTATTTGCTTTTTCTTCAATTTTAATTAAATAAAATGTTTAGAAATTTAGTGTTGACAATGAGTTTCTAGTTTGTAGCTAACGAATAAGAAGTTTTAGTTTAGTGGAAAAAGTCTTCTTTTCTAATTAAATAAGTTTTAGTTTTAGTTTGACAAGAAGTGTTTGAGGATAAATTTGATAAAATTTATAAATATAAAATTAATTTTGTTGAATTACTTATAATTAAGATAAAAATAATAAAATGTTTAAGTATTTGAGGACTAAATATGTTATTATACCAATTAAGAAAAGACACGTCATAAATTTTTTGTTAACGATTTAATAGAAAGAGATCAAAATAGAACCGATCAAAAACATTAATGACAAAATTGAAAATTTTTGTAGTTTGATGACCAAAACAAAAACACACTAATAATTAAATGACTAATGGTATAGTTTATCTTTTTTAATTCCTTAATTTAAAAAAAATTCAACAAAGTGAAACTATAAAAAAATTGAAATATTTCTCAAATCAAGACAATTGAAGAAGAATTCAAAAGATAACAATCATCAACATCCAAGGATTCAATTCATAACATTATTAAAAACAAACCGTAAATCCTCAATTATTTAATCTAACTAAACACGTCAAATCAATCCAATTCCAAACACAATAACAACAAATCAAAATAAGGATCATTTAAAATAGAGAAGTCACGTCATTTGCATCTATTTTTTAATAATTTAATGTCACATCAGTATTTACATTCTGAAAAAAAATCAAATCCAAATGAGAATTCTAAAATTCAGAATGAAAATATTGATATGGCACTGAATTATTTGGAAGGAATAATATCCATTTTTCATACCATCCTTTCCCCAACAAACTAATTACTAAAACAATCATTTATAGAGTTCCATGACAACAACCACATTGAAAACAAGGCACTTGAGTTAAAAGATTGAAAAGTCAGCATCCATGGCCATGGACTTGAACTGCTTTGCAGTCCTTTGCTTTGCACCAAATCGCGTAACCATATGGAGATCCTTTGAGAAATAAACTTAGCTACATTGCCCTCTGCTTCCTCAGACATCATGTAACGTATTGCTATCACTTTCCCTTTCTCTTCCAATGCTTCATAGCAATTTCTTAGGATTTTTAAGCAATGCTCATCATCCCAATTGTGAAGCATTTCCACTATAAACACACAAACAAATTAAAATAGATATAATAGTAAAGTTTTGAATCCATTTAACTCCTATATAAGCATGCATATTACCTTCATCATTATGGTATTTGCTTTTGGGACTCTTGAGAACATATCACCTCTAACATAATAGCAAAGATCAAATTACAAGCATACGTAATTTGACTTCATGAATATTTAATGAAATTATACAAATTTAAAATAGATTATATAATTACCATGGAAAGATGGGGCTTGTTGTACAACATGAGGCAAGTCATAATTAATGCCTTAATGGAAGGGTATTTGGAGATGATCATGTTGAGAGTAACCCTATATCCGCCCCTAATGTCTACCAAAGTGCTAATACCTTGGAATTCATGTTGGTTGGTCAAGTAGATACAAAGTTAATAGATCTTGATGAGTAATCAAAAAGGGTTGAAAAACTAGAGGATGAATTAAAAGATGCAAGGTAGAGTCTCGAATAGTTCAATTGCAACACTAAGAAATTAAATGTTATGATAATAGCTGGAAAATGGATCAAAAGAGAGGATGCCTAGGCTTCATAGACAAAGGCAAAGTTGTTACATAAAATCTTAGAGTGTTTGTCAAGGCGGGGAACAAAAACTTTCATAGAGAGTGTTCCAAACAGGTGAAAACTCAAAAGAAGCATAAACTCTAGACCAAACCAACTCAATCTACTAGGAGAAAGATGATTTGCCATTATTGTGGTGTTCCAGGCCATATCAAGCCCTGTTGCTTCAAGATGCTTAGATATACTCGATGGAATAAAATAGTGCACAAACTATGCCCATCACTTTTGACACTATTCAAAAAAGGAAAAACTTATGAGGAGAATAAAATATTAACAATGTTTGTTTACTGCACACTAGTTTATTAAAGCTTTAATTGATTATGTATGGCACTTTGATAGTGGTTGTTCATGCCATATGATTGGTAACCTCTCGTGTTTAAGTAATTTGGTAGTGTCACTTTTGGCAATGGGAAAAAGGGGAAGATATGTGGCAAGTAGACATTTGCAATTGATGGGATGCCTAAACTTAAGAATGTGTTATACTCGTTGATGGTCTAAAAGCTAACTTGGTCATCATCAGTCAACTTTGTGATCAGGGAATAGTTGTGAACTTTACAAAGGATAAGTGTGTGGTAACCTTAAGATATAATGAAGAGATTTGTAACATCCATAATGTAATCATTTATTTTTCAATGGTGTCAAAAACAGTGGTTTCGAAACTCCATTTTCGATGTTCAATTCTGTAAATATTATTACAATGTTAGAATAAAAGATATTAAAGTTTGGTCCTTTAATTTTATCGAATTGATAATTAATTATGGTATAGGGATTAAATTGTAAAAGCTTACCACTAGAGATTTTTAGATTGACCAAAGGCTTAAGGATTCATAAAGCAATCAAGGCTCCGTTTGGCAACCAGGAAAACATTTTCCGAAAAATGTTTTCCTGGTTTTACGTTGTTTGGTAACCTGAAAACATTTTACCTATGGAAAACATTTTCAGAACACGGGTAAAATTGCTTGCTTTTTATGTAAAATGTCTTCTGATTTTTTCTGTAAGACATTTTCCAAACTCAGTCTGCAACTGCTCATCTTCCTTCTTCTTCTTATCCGTAACTTTTCTCCTTCTTCTTCTTCTATTCTCCCTAAGCTCTCACTCTCTCGAACATTTCAATACAAAGAATCGATTTTATTATTTCTTTTCACTTTTACCCACTTACCCCATCTCTGCGATTTGCGTTTTTTTTCTAAGGATAGCTGGGAATTTGTTTAAAGATCTCGTGCGCCAAAGGGTTCCACTTCCACAGCATCCTCTAGGCATTGCTCTTCTGTTGCTGCTTCTGCACCTAAAATCCCTCATTCTTCAAAACAAGTAAGGTTTTTTAGGGGTGATTTTTACTGTGCTTATGGGATTTTTGATTTACGTATTGGCAATATGCCATTGTTTATGTTAATGAAAATTATCAGATTTCATTCAATCTTATGCTCCATTCTTCCTTTGCCTTCTAAAAATTCTAAGTTCGTTCTCCATTCTTGACAAGAGCTAAAAGCTTGAACTTCAAGCATTTTTCTTCATATTTTACCCGGTATAATACGTTCTTCTTTGGTGCTCGCTTTGAAATTCTTACTTTACCCGGTTAAAGTGTGTTGAAACTCCAACAACTGTTTTATAATAATTGAGTATTATTATATATTTAAAATGATTTATAAATAAATCATTGCAATACATGTAAAAACAATTTAAAATATAAATTTATTAATATATATATATATATAAAGTAAACTCAATCAAACAAAGAAAAGATAATAAATTCTCAAATATATAAATTTTATTAAAACGACTTTTCAGGAAAATATTTTCAGAAATCGCCAAACAATGAAAATATTTTACAGATTCATCCAAACACCAGAAAAGTAAATCATTTTCCAGAAACCATTATTATGGTGTTCCAGGCCATATCAAGCCCTGTTGCTTCAAGATGCTTAGATATACTCGATGGAATAAAATAGTGCACAAACTATGCCCATCACTTTTGACACTATTCAAAAAAAGGAAAAACTTATGAGGAGAATAAAATATTAACAATGTTTGTTTACTACACACTAGTTTATTAAAGCTTTAATTGATTATGTATGGCACTTTGATAGTGGTTGTTCATGCCATATGACTGGTAACCTCTCGTGTTTAAGTAATTTGGTAGTGTCACTTTTGGCAATGGGAAAAAGGGGAAGATATGTGGCAAGTAGACATTTGCAATTGATGGGATGCCTAAACTTAAGAATGTGTTATACTCGTTGATGGTCTAAAAGCTAACTTGGTCATCATCAGTCAACTTTGTGATCGGGGAATGGTTGTGAACTTTACAAAGGATAAGTGTGTGGTAACCTTAAGATATAATGAAAAGATTTGTAACATCTATAATGTAATCATTTGTTTTTCAGTGGTGTCAAAAACAGTGGTTTCGAAACTCCATTTTCGATGTTCAATTCTGTAAATATTATTTCAATGTTAGAATAAAAGATATTAAAGTTGGGTCCTTTAATTTTATCGAATTGATAATTAATTATGGTATAGGGATTAAATTGTAAAAGCTCACCACTAGAGATTTTAGATTGACTAAAGGCTTAAGGATTCATAAAGAAATCAAATCAAGGTTTCCATTTTAGAATTATAGTGGACAGTTTGGTAGGATATTTTGTTAAAATTATAATTATATTAATATATGTGTAAAATATAAGTAATGAAACAAAAAAGTAATGGTGGAATGAAAGAGAAAAACATTTTTCATCTTCATCTTTTTCTGCTGAAACCACCATTGGAGAAAATATCTTAAAGGTGAAGCTTTCGACCCTTAATTAGGTATTTCAATTTAGTCTTTTTCTCGTAATTTTTATGTTTTTGAGGTCGTGGGAGCTTGATTTTGCTAGCCCAAGTACCAATTTGCAAAACTGTTAAAGTTTCTAAAAGTTTCCATTGATGAATTGTTAAAGAAATTGGTATTAAATTGTTAGATTTTAATCTTAGACGTGAAAAGTACTAGATTGTAGAGTGAAAATTATTAGTTTTGATCATAAGGACTAAACTATTTAAATTTCAAAATTTTTGTGATTTTTTTGTAATTATTGAAAGTATAGGGGCCTAAAAGGATGTAATTGAGATCGGTTTCGAAATTGAAGCTCAAATTTGAAAGTTATGGCAATTTCAGTTTTAAGGACTAAATTGAATAAAATAAAAAACTTTAGGGGAACTTGAATAATGAAATTGAATTGATTCATGCATATAATAGGAAGTTATAAGATGTTTGGAATTGATAATTTGAACTGAGTTATTATATACATTGAGAATTGAACCAAATCGAGGATAATCGGGGAAAAGGAAAAATTGCGGATTAGTCCTTAAAGGATACAATTGTTTTTTTTTTGCCAAGTAAGTTCATATGGTATGATTGTCTTTAAATTTTTATGTATTTGGATTATGAATTTGTGTATGTTTGATTGAAATTTGGATTGTTTGCGATTTGGTACAAAAGATGAGATTTGGACTAAATTGTAAAGAAATGTGTATATATATATGTGTGTTGAAAATTTTGAAAGCATTTAGTGAAGGTCTTGTGCACACTGATATGGATAATTCCCTAGATCCAGCATTTGTTGCGGACTTGAAGATACATGTGGTACAAATTTAGTCTGAATGAGTAATTTTATGTCGTTTTAAAGGTTTAACCCAAACGAGTAACTTTACAGGTATATTTTCAGCTTAACCAAATAAACAAATGTGTCATTAAAGGTTTACTTCAGACGAATAAACTGACACAATTGAAGACAAACTCAAAAGATGACAGTCATCTTGATTCGAGGATTCGGTTCAAAAAATTACTAAAAACAAACCCTAAATCCTCAATTATTTAACCAACCAGACACGTGATATTAATAATGTATATTCAACAACAATAAACTAATTATTAAAAAATTCATTTGTAGGGTTCCATGACAGCAATCACACTGAACACAAGGCACTTGAGTTGAAAGCTTGAAAACCCAGCATCTATATGGACTTGAACTGCTTTGCAATCCTTTGCTTTGCACCAAATTCCGCAGCCGTATGGAGATCCATTTGAGAAATAAACTTAGCTGCATTGCTTGCCTCTGCTTCCTTAGACATCATGTAACTTATTACTATCACTTTCCCTTTCTCTTCCAATGCTTCGTAGCAGTTTCTTAGGATTTTTAAGCAATGCTCGTCATCCCAATTGTGAAGCACTTTCTAAAAAAACACAAACAAATTAAAATTGATACAATCGTAAAATTTTGAATCCATCTAACAACCATATAACCATGCATATAAATACCTTCATCATTATGGCATCTGCTTTTGGGACAGTTGAGAACATATCTCCTCCAACATGCTCAATGCTTTCATGATATCAAAGATCAAATTACAGGCAGACTTAATTCGACTTCATGAAATTGTACAAATCTAAAATAGATTATATAATTACCATGGAAGGTTGGGGCTTGTTGTACAACATGAGGCAGGTCATAATTAATGCCTTTAATGGAAGGGTATTTGGAGATGATCATGTTGAGAGTAACCCATATCCGCCCCCAACGTCTACCAAAGTGGTAATACCTTGGAATCCATGGTATTTCTCAAGTATTTAATTTCTCAACTATTATCTTCAAAAGATTTGTCATTGCGGTGTCATAACTCTTAGCATGTTCCGGATTTAAGCCGTTATATTGATAATTGGGCATTCCATGCAATTTCTCAACAAGATTGCCACCTTCAAGGACCAAATCTTTGAAATGGAACCTATATAAATCATAAATATTAGACACACCTTGATTAGGAAAACTCTGATATGCTGCTATCTTCATTATTTTTTTATGCTATTGAATGTGTACCCAAAAACAAAAATGAAAAATTAGATTAGAGATAACTCAACGCACCAGACATCAATCAGGAACTTCTTTGTAGTAAAAGTAACTAAAGATCCATTATTTTCGTCATTAACAAAAGCTTTACCAGCCAAAGTAACCCATACACTCTTTCACCATCTTCTCCATTATGGGCGCCGGCGGGAATTAACTAAATTATAGCTGGCGAGGAGCCGAAGCATGCGATCAAGAAGGGAAGGTGTGTCGGGGTTCTTCGCGCGAATCTCCAATGCGATGTGTTTGGAAGAAAGTTTGGCATCTGGACCTGCTTTCGCTAATATATGGAACAGTGACGAATCCTTTGCCAACTCCCTAAAATGAAAAATAATTTATATGGACTTTAAAATTTTTAAAATTCTAATTTAGTAAAAATAAAAATATATTTTATCTCTTTAAAAATATAAAAATTTAATTTAATATTTTAAAAATTATATAAATATAATATATTAAAATGTTAAAAATGTATTTTTTTTCTTACAATTTAATTTTTGCCCCTTAAAACCCAAGTTGAATTGTGGCATCCAAAACATAAGGAAATATGCAGAGCTTTGTAAATACCATGCATATCAGAAAGCTTCTTCTTCTTTTGACATGGCGGACGACGAACTCAGCTGATTCACGACTGAACTCATTTTGTTTCTTTCTTTCTTTTATGTTTGCTTTTTGTCTTTGGGTAATTTTAATATGAAAGACTAAATGAAAAAGCTCAAACATGGAACATATATGAAATGGACGCTACTTTTGTTGTTTTCTCTCGTTCTTAGGGTGTGTTTGACAACGCTTTTGAAAAGTACTTTTAAAAAGTATTATGGAAAAGTGCTTTTGAGAAGTGCTTTGGAAAAATCTAAGTGTTTGATATTACTGTCAAAAAGTACTTTTGAAAAGTAAAATGTCCATTTTAGACATGATATTATAAAGTAACAAATATGTATTTAAATAATATTCAAATTAGTTAATATTATGATATTTCAGTAAAAATATAAAAAATAATTTATTATAACTTATTTTAATATTTTAATATATAATATTAATTTTAAATATTTCTAAGTAATTAATATTAATTATTTATTAAATTTAATTAGAATATATAAACTTATTTAAATATTTAAATATAATAATTAAATATTTGTAATTAGATATTGACACAATTGTATTATTTTAAAAATATTTTTATTTTTAATTAATGCTTTTAACACATTTGTAAAACTCATATTAAATAACCAAGAAAGAGAACACAAAATAATAGCATCAAACACATATTAAATCAAAAAGTAATGTTAAAAAGGTAAAATAACAACCAAAAGTGCTTTTTGGCTGAAAAAGCTAAAATTTACTGCTTTTTCATCTCTAAAAAAGCTCATCCCAAAAGTTAAAAAGGTTGTCCCAATGATATGTGTTCTTCATTGCTTTTAAGAGAAAAGCACTTTTTTTAGAAAAAGTTCATCCTAAAAGCAATGGAGAACACACCCTAAGTGATGAATGGTAGGTCACATTTTTTTCTAATAACCCTAATAATTAATTAATTAATTAATTATAAAAATGATCTAGGGAAAAATTATATATGAAAACAAGCCGTTTGTTATAATTGTCGTCGGTGTCACCTAACACACTAGCGACACCACCATTTTTTCCCCTAATCATTACTCAAACAAAAAAGAAGTTTTTCGGTTACTGCCACTATATCAGGAGGAAAAGAAAAGTAAAAAAAAAATCTTTTAATAGGTGTCACCGGTGTGTCAAACGACACCAGTAAAATCTTTTTTTTTTTAAATTTTGTGTCAGTTAAAATAAACTAAAAAAATATAAAAATAATATTTTTGTGGATGTCGCCGACAGCTTGGCGGCACCACTTAATTTTTTCATTAAAAAGTGGTTTTTCTTAAAATAATTGAATTTAGGCTCCATTTATTTCACTGAAAATATTTTCTGCATTTTTCTGTATTTGTTTCATTCAAAATAAGTGGTCAACATTTTTTTCATTAAAAAGTGATTTTTCTTAAAATGATTGAAATTAGGTTTCGTCAATTGGAGAACTCGTCGCGTCATCACGACTGTAACTGTAACGCCCCAATTTTTGGGAATTCTGTGAATGTTGGCAAAATTTCATGCTTTGATTTTGTCATTTGTGAGTGAAATTATGAAATAGGACCTATGTGAAAATGTTTGAAAATGCTATAGGCTAATTTGTAGTGGCCAAATAAATAGTAGTGCAAAATAGGAGGATTTGCATGTCAAACCTCCCATTTTACATGAAGTGGCCAGCCATCATGTTGTTGTAGACAATATGAGCACTTGATATCCATAATTCATGGTACAAATTGATAATGGGTTAGGTAAATGTTCCATGATAATGGATTAGGTAAATGTTCCATGATAATGGGTTAGGTAAATGTTCCATGATAATGGTTTAGGTAAATGTTCCATGATGGGCATTTCATGTCTTTTGTATTAAAGAATTAAATGGATGAAATATGAAATTTTATCAAAAGAAAAAGGGGTGAAAAGAACAAAGTTTTGTCCATCTTTATTCATCATAGCCTAAAGTTAGAGAAGAGAAAGGAGAGGAGAAAGCTCTTGGATGTTCGGTCACTTGGGGAAGAAAATTGAAGGTAAGTTCATGGTAGTTTGCTTCTATCTTGATGTTCATGAGTTCTTCTTGATTCTACCTTAACTCTCGAAGCATATTTTGGTTTTTAGTTGTGTTGTGAGCATTTAGTCATGAATTAAAATGAAGGAAATGGTTGTTGTTTCATGTTCTTTTGATGAAAAATGGAAGATAGGTGAAGTTGAGCCAAACAAATGAGCATGCATGTGCCTTGATGCTAAGGGGAAAAATCGGCTAACATGTTGTGCTTTAAAATGATGAAATGGAGATTATACTTAAGTAAAATCATAGATATGTGATGATTGATTGGTGATATACATGTTTAAATAACAAGCATGCAAATTATGTGTGAAAGAGTGATTTGGTAATAAATCTGCTTGAGACAACAGCAGTAACGTGACTTTGGAAAATCACCGTAAATTGTGGGAGATGAGTTAGAAGCTGCATAAATTATGTAATTAAAGCTTAATGAGTCTAGTTTCAAATGGAATAAACAGGAACATATTTTGAATTCTGTACAATGAGAAATTTGATTCGTAATGAAGAGTGGTCAGATTAGTCAAACAGTGAAACATGGGAAACTTTAAGAAAAATCTGGTATTGATTGGCCATACCAAAAATTCTGAAAATTTTATGGATGGAATATATATGAGTCTATTTTCAGGGAAAATTAACGGTACTTGATTTGGAGTTTCGTAGCTCCAATTATAAATAATTTAGTGACTATTGCTCAGGAATACAGCTTGCAGTGAAATTATGATTATGTGGTAAACATTGACAAAAATTTGTTAATGAGTTGCTTATTGTTTTCTTATAAGCTTACTATGATCTGTAGCTGTGGTTGGCCGAATATTGTAAGGGGTTAATACGTAGTTCGTATTTGAATAGTTAGATTAATGTGTTAGTAATCCAATTGTAGGCGAGTTAGTGTGTGGATCTCACAAGATATCGTCGCAAACAGGTGTGTAACTAACACCCTCTTTCTTAGTCTGGATCGGCAAAAGTCGAAAAGCCAAAATGCCAAAAACCAGTATTTTGTAGATTTGTGAGTGTGCAAATGCTCGTGGGTAAATCGATTAATGTTTTGGTAAGCTGCAAAATTTGACCGCAAAGTGCATGATTTACGTGCCTCGATATTTTTGGGCTTAATGGGCCAAAATTAGAATGATGGGCCAACTGCCCAATTCGATAAGAACCCTCGGTACTTGATTCTGTTAGTACGTGAAAAGTAGGAATATGCATGAAAAACCCTAAAATAGATAAATTACTGAAATACATTTAAAAGTGGAAAATTTACAGTTTTACCCCTAGGAGATAAATTACCAAAATACCCCTAGGGTTAAATTGACTTAAATGCATGTTTGACTGTTGTTATTTACTGCATGCCATGTTGTTATTATCTGATGCATGGGATTGGGATATTGACGGAGGAAGTACTGAAAGTGGCTTGTCCACGTACTGGAGGCTTTGCCTCAATTTAGTGTTAACTGAGCAACAAGGCCGCAACTGTGGAGTCTTGGGCTGGGTGGGTTTAGCTATTCCCCACATGGAGTGTATGGCTGGTACGGGTGGAGTGTAGTGGTTGGTAGGTTGAGTAGTCTCCCCAAATGGGCTTGCATATGTTATTGATGTTGCATGTATTTTGAAATGGGCCTATGGGCCATACTGTTATTTGCATAAGGGGCTAAGGCCTAGTTTATTGTAATCTGAAAAGGGCTCGTCCAAGACCATCATTACTGAATGGGCTTAGCCCAATAGGCTTAAGTCGACTTGGACTTTGAATGGGTTTTCCTTACATACTGAGTTTCCCCAAACTCACCCTTTTTATTTTCATCCGCGCAGGAAATCCCCAATCATAGTGGGCTTGGAGCTGTGAGGGAATTCGGAGTGGCCACCCGTTCTGAAAGTTTGGTTTTCTTCTGGTGAACTAAACATCCTATTATTTACGTTGAGGTTTGGGTTTTTAAATGTAATAAGGCCGCTTAATTATTTTTTGATGGTTTTAATATGTATTACTAAGATAGGTATTACTTATTTTAACTGTTGAAATTGGATAGCTTTAGGGCGCGTTTTAAAAAAAACAACAACAATTGATTTCAAAATAACACGACAACAAGCAAAGCTTCCGCAATGAAAGTATTTTCCAAAATTAATCACTTTTCCTAAAAATGACTTAATCAAATCGGTTTCCTAGAAATATACATGACGTTAAGGTGTGGAAATGGCGGTGTGCATGTCTAGGATTGGATCCGAAGAGAGCTTGGTACTTAAGTAGTCCGATAGACTCACCTCCTCTTTTCCAGTTTCCTACCTGGTGCACAGCTTCCATTCACTTTAACCTATAATGAAATTATCTTTTAAAACACTAAGTAGGTTTTTTTCGGATCAACAATATAAAATGTTTTGAACGCTTTAATGTGGCATGTCGATCCGCCATAACGTCTGGGCCGGGTTTGGGGTGTTACATTTAGTGGTATCAGAGCCTAGGTTGCAACAACTCGGTTGTAGAATAGGTTTACAAAAACAAAGATTTTTGAAAGCGAAAATTTTATAAAGAATGCAAAAAACTCGATTTTCAAAATTCAGATCTTTAGAAGGTGGCATTCAATCTCCTACCAAGTCGTAAGTACTCTGAATTTTTCTGAATATTTTCCTGAATTATCTGTCTGTACTAAAACCCTATTAGGATACTCTAAATAGGATGATACTGAAACCATAGGAAAATTTGATAAGAGATCAAATCGTAGCTAGACTTGATTCTGCGAAAACAAACTCGAACTCTCGTCTCGATTCATAAAACATCCGTAATAAAACTAGAATATTAATTGATGCATAAAATTCGTAATCAAGATAACACGATATGAGTACAAGAGGCCGTGGACGGAGCCGAGGAAGTGCTCGAGCGAGATCTTCGTCTTCGGGACATATGCCGACGGTGGATGCACCGGTACCACCGGCAACAAAGGTAGAGTCTCATGACCGCATCTTGCAGGAATGATGCTGTTATCCTGAGCAATGCTTCGTGTTCTGGAAAGCGTTGTCGGGGCAAGTGCGGGCAATGGAGTTCGGGGATCTATTTCTAAACGACTTCGGGCTAACAGAGCGGAGATCTTTAGGGGCGTGTCTGGTATAGCCCCGAATGTAGCGGAATATTGGTTGGAGGCTACAGAACGGATTATGGACAACTTGGACTACTTTGAGGAGATTGTGAGTGGGGTATCTGTACTAAGTCCTTTGAGTCACTCGGTTAGGGTAGACAAACTATATAGGGATATACCCTTAGAAACTCAAGGTAGGATTTTCCCTGGAGATCTGATGGAGTTACCGTTCGGAGAGTTTGATCTCATTTTGGGAATGGACTGGCTTGTTAAGCATAAGGCGACCCTGGATTGTGCTGCTAAACAAATGGTGTTAAGGACCACAAAGGATGAGGAGGTTATGGTGATAGGTGAGCGAAGGGATTATTTGTCCAATGTGGTGTCGGCATTAAGGGCCGAAAAGTGGATTCGGAAAGGTTGTGAGGCCTATTTGGCATTTGTAAGTTAGTCAGAAGAGGAGGGACTGACAGTGGATAAGGTTAGGACCGTAAAGGAGTTCCAAGATGTTTTTCCGGAGGAGCTTCCAAGATTGCCTCCGAACCGAGAAGTTGAGTTTGGAATAGATTTGTTGCCTGGAACGGCGCCCGTGTCCATCGCACCGTATAGGATGGTACCGAAGGAGTTAGTGGAGTTAAAGGCTCAAATTCAAGAGTTGTTGGATAGGGGCTTCATTAGGCCAAGCGTGTCTCCATGGGGAGCACCGGTGCTATTCGTGAAAAAGAAGGATGGTACGATGCGGATGTGCATTGATTATCGCCAGTTGAACAAACTGATGATTAAGAATAAGTATCCACTGCCAAGGATTGATGATCTGTTCGACCAGCTTAGAGGAGCTTCTGTATTTTCCATTCGATCTGGATATCATCAATTAAGGGTCAAGGAGGCAGATATCGATAAGATAGCATTCAGGACTCGGTATGGTCATTACGAGTTTCTGGTTATGCCATTTGGACTGACGAACGCTCCTGCAGCGTTTATGTATCTGATGAATCGTGTGTTTCAACCATTTTTAGGTCAGTTTGTATTTATCTTTATTGACGATATCCTGGTATATTCTAAAATTGAAGCGAAACATAATGAGCATCTCCGTATAGTGCTGCGAGTGTTAAGGGAGAAGGAACTTTTTGTGAAGTTTAGCAAGTGTGAATTTTGGTTGAGGGAGGTAACCTTCTTAGGACATGTGGTATCTGCCGAAGGGATTAAGGTGGACCCTCGAAAGATTGAAGCAATTTTGGAGTGGAAGCCACCTAAGACGGTGTCGGAAATTCGAAGTTTCCTAGGGTTGGCAGGATAATACAGAAGGTTTTTGGAAGGTTTTTCTGTGATGGCAGCACCTTTGACAAAACTCATAAGGAAAGGAGTACCGTTTGTATGGACTAAGAAGCAGCAGGAAGCTTTTGAGAAGTTGAAGAAAGTTCTGACTGAAGCACCTGCGTTAATTCATCCGGAGTCTAGGAAGGATTTTACTGTGTACAGTGACGCATCACACATGGGTTTGGGTTGCGTGCTAATGCAGAAGGGTAAGGTGGTTGCATATGCATCACGACAGCTTAAACCTCACGAAGGGAACTATCCTACTCATGATTTGGAGTTGGCAACAGTGATATTTGCACTTAAGATTTGGAGATATTACTTGTACGGAGAAAGGTGTATTATATACACTGACCATAAGAGTTTTAAGTATTTGTTGACTCAGAAGGAGCTGAACCTTAGGCAAAGGAGATGGATTGAGTTACTTAAGGATTATGACTGTTCGATCGAGTATCACCCAGGCAAGGCTAATGTGGTAGCCGATGCTCTAAGTCGTAGAACAGTATCTGATCTGAGAGCAATGTTTGCTCATTTGAGTCTGTATGATGATGGTAGTTTGTTGGCTGAATTGCAAGTAAGGCCAACCTGGGTGGATCAGATTAAGGAAAAGTAGTTGAACGATGAGTCTTTGGTCGCTCATTTCCAACAAGTTAAGGAAGGGGAAACTTCTGAGTTTGGGTTAAATGGCGAAGGAGTTTTGTGTTTCCGAGGAAGAATTTGTGTTCTGAAGGACTCTGATTTGAGGCAGACAATATTGAAGGAAGCTAATAGAGGACTTTGTTCCATGGACCCTAGAGGGAACAAGTTGTATCAGGACTTACGAGAATTGTACTGGTGGCCTGGACTTAAACGAAAAGTAACGGAGTTTGTAGGGAAATGTCTGACATGCAAACAAGTGAAAGCTAAGCATCAATTACCTTCTGGACTGTTACAGCCGGTGAAGATACCACTTTGGAAGTGGAAGAGGGTAACCATGGACTTTGTGAGTGGGTTGCCTTTGACACCATCAAAGAAAGACTCGGTGTGGGTGATTGTGGATAGGTTGACCAAATCAGCCCATTTCATACCTGTACGTACTGACTTTTCGCTTCAAAAGTTAGCCAAGCTGTATGTGGCGGAGATTGTAGGACTTCATGGGGTTCCAGTTTCGATTGTCTCTGACCGGGATCCCATATTCACATCTCGGTTTTGGCAAAAGTTGCATGAGGCGTTGGGGACGCGATTGAACTTTAGTACGGCTTTCCATCCCCAGACTGATGGTCAATCGGAAAGGGTCATTCAGATTCTAGAGGACATGTTGAGAGGATGCGTGATTGACTTTCGAGGTAGTTGGGAGGATTACTTGCCGTTGAGAATTTGCGTACAATAACAGTTACCAGGCGAGTATTCAAATGGCACCGTATGAAGCACTGTATGGACAAAGGTGTCGTACACCTAGTTGGTGGACCGAACTAGGAGAGCGACAAGTTCTTGGACCAGAGTTGGTAGCTGATACTGAGGATAAGGTCAGAATAATTAGGGACCGGTTAAAAGAAGCATCTGATAGGCAAAAGTCGTATGCAGATTTGAAGCGTAAGGAGATTGAGTACTCAGTAGGTGATATGGTCTTCTTAAAGGTTTCTCCTTGGAAGAAGATATTAAGGTTCGGTAAGAAGGGCAAATTGAGTCCGCGGTTCATTGGGCCTTATCGGGTTTTGAAGCGAGTAGGCCGAGTGGCTTATCAGTTGGAATTGCCTCTAGAGTTAGACAGGATTCACAATGTTTTTCACGTCTCCATGTTAAGGCGTTATCGTTCTGACCCTGCTCATGTCCCGCCGATTCTGAGAAATTGAAGTTCGATCGATTTGACCTTTGAGGAGGAGCCCTGCAAATATTGGCTCGAGATGTTAAGGTTCTCGAAGGAAATCATTCCGTTAGTGAAAGTACTTTTGGCGTAATCATGGAAGGAAGAAGCTACTTGGGAATCGAAGAGACTATCGTCAACAATACCCTCAACTATTTGGATCGTGTAAATTTCGAGGCGAAATTTCTTTAAGGGGGTAGAGTTGTAACGCCCCAATTTTTGGGAATTCTGTGAATGTTGGCAAAATTTCATGCTTTGATTTTGTCATTTGTGAGTGAAATTATGAAATAGGACCTATGTGAAAATGTTTGAAAATGATATAGGCTAATTTGTAGTGGCCAAATAAATAGTAGTGCAAAATAGGAGGATTTGCATGTCAAACTTCCCATTTTACATGAAGTGGTCAGCCATCATGTTGTTGTAGATAATATGAGCACTTGATATCCATAATTCATGGTACAAATTGATAATGGGTTAGGTAAATGTTCCATGATAATGGATTAGGTAAATATTCCATGATAATGGGTTAGGTAAATGTTTCATGATAATGGTTTAGGTAAATGTTCCATGATGGGCATTTCATGTCTTTTGTATTAAAGAATTAAATGGATGAAATATGAAATTTTATTAAAAGAAAAAGGGGTGAAAAGAATAAAGTTTTGTCCATCTTTGTTCATCATAGCCTAAAGTTAGAGAAGAGAAAGGAGAGGAGAAAGCTCTTGAATGTTCGGTCACTTGGGGAAGAAAATTGAAGGTAAGTTCATGATAGTTTGCTTCTATCTTGATGTTCATGAGTTCTTCTTGATTCTACCTTAACTCTCGAAGCATATTTTGGTTTTTAGTTGTGTTGTGAGCATTTAGTCATGAATTAAAATGAAGGAAATGGTTGTTGTTTCATGTTCTTTTGATGAAAAATGGAAGATAGGTGAAGTTGAGCCAAACAAATGAGCATGCATGTGCCTTGATGCTAAGGGGAAAAATCGGCTAACATGTTGTGCTTTAAAATAATGAAATAGAGATTATACTTAAGTAAAATCATAGATATGTGATGATTGATTGGTGATATACATGTTTAAATAACAAGCATGCAAATTAGGTGTGAAAGAGTGATTTGGTAATAAATCTGCTTGAGACAACAGCAGTAACGTGACTTTGGAAAATCACCATAAATTGTGGGAGATGAGTTAGAAGTTGCATAAATTATGTAATTAAAGCTTAATGAGTCTAGTTTCAAATGGAATAAATAGGAACATATTTTGAATTCTGTACAATGAGAAATTTGATTCGTAATGAAGAGTGGTCAGATTAGTCAAACAGTGAAACATGGGAAACTTTAAGAAAAATCTGGTATTGATTGGCCATACCAAAAATTCTGAAAATTTTATGGATAGAATATATATGAGTCTATTTTCAGGGAAAATTAACGGCACTTGATTTGGAGTTTCGTAGCTCCAGTTATAAATAATTTAGTTACTGTTGCTCAGGAAGACAGCTTGCAGTGAAATTATGATTATGTGGTAAACATTGACAAAAATTTGTTAATGAGTTGCTTATTGTTTTCTTATAAGCTTACTATGATCTGTAGGTGTGGTTGGCGAATATTGTAAGGGGTTAATCGTAGTTCGTATTTGAATAGTTAGATTAATGTGTTAGTAATCCAATTGTAGGCGGTTTGTGTGTGGATCTCACAAGATATCGTCGCAAAGCAGTGTGTAACTAACACCCTCTTTCTTAGTCCGGATCGACAAAAGTCGAAAAGTCAAATGCCAAAACCAGTATTTTGTAGATTTGTGAGTGTGCGAATGCTCGTGAGGTAAATCGATTAATGTTTTTGGTAAGCTGCAAAATTTGACGCAAAGTGCATGATTTACGTGCCTCGATATTTTTGGGCTTAATGGGCCAAAATTAGAATGATGGGCCAACAGGCCCAATTCGGTAAGAACCCTCGGTACTTGATTACGTTAGTACGTGAAAAGTAGGAATATGCATGAAAAACCCTAAAATAGATAAATTACTGAAATACATTTAAAAGTGGAAAATTTACAGTTTTACCCCTATGAGATAAATTACCGAAATACCCCTAGGGTTAAATTGACTTAAATGCATGTTTGATCGTTGTTATTTACTACATGCCATGTTGTTATTATCTGGTGCATGGGATTGGGATATTGATGAGAAAGAAATCTTGAAAGTGGCTTGTCCACGATTGGAGGCTTTGCCTCAATTTATCGTTAATCGAAAAGAAAGGTGGGCTGTGGAGTGTTGAAATTTGGGTGGGTTTAGCTATTCCCCACATGGAGTGTATGGCTGGTACGGTGGAGTGTAGTGGTTGGTAGGTTGAGTAGTCTCCCCAAATGGGCTTGCATATGTTATTGATGTTGCATGTATTTTGAAATGGGTCTATGGGTCATACTGTTATTTGAATAAGGTGCTAAGGCCTAGTTTATTGTAATCTGAAAAGGGCTCTGGTCCAGTACCACTGTTACCTGAATGGGCTTAGGCACAATAGGCTTAAGCTGACTTGGGCTTTGAATGGGTTTTCCTTAAATACTGAGTTTCCCCAAACTCACCCTTTTTATTTTCATCCACGCAGGAAATCCCCAACCATAGTGGGCTTGGAGCTGTGAGGGAATTCGGAGTGGGCACCCGCTCAAAGTTTGGTTTTCTTCGGTGAACTAAACATCCTATTATTTACGTTGAGGTTTGGGTTTTTAAATGTAATAAGGCCGCTTAATTATTTTTTGATGGTTTTAATATGTATTACTAAGATAGGTATTACTTATTTTAACTGTTGAAATTGGATAGCTTTAGGGCGCGTTTTAAAAAAAAACAACAACAATTGATTTCAAAATAACACGACAAGAAGCAAAGCTTCCGCAATGAAAGTATTTTCCAAAATTAATCACTTTTCCTAAAAATGACTTAATCAAATCGGTTTCCTAGAAATATACATGACGTTAAGGTGTGGAAATGGCGGTGTGCATGTCTAGGATTGGATCCGAAGAGAGCTTGGTACTTAAGTAGCCTGATAGACTCACCTCCTCTTTTCCGGTTTCCTACCTGGTGCACAGCTTCCATTCACTTTAACCTATAATGAAATTATCTTTTAAAACACTAAGTAGGTTTTTTTTCTGGATCAACAATATAAAATGTTTTGAACGCTTTAATGTGGCATGTCAGATCTGGCCATAACGTCTGGGCCGGGTTTGGGGTGTTACATTTAGTGGTATCAGAGCCTAGGTTGCAACAACTCGGCTGTAGAATGGGTTTACAAAAACAAAGATTTTTGAAAGCGAAAATTTTATAAAGAATGCAAAAAACTCGATTTTCAAATTTTAGATCTTTAGAAGGTGGCATTCCGAATCTCCGGCTCAAGTCTGTAAGTATTCTGAATTTTTCTGAATATTTTCCTGAATTATCTGTCTGTACTAAAACCCTATTAGGATACTCTAAATAGGATGATACTGAAACCATAGGAAAATTTGATAAGAGACTGAAACTGTAGCTAGACTTCGATTCTGCGAAAACAAACTCGAACTCTTTATCGATTCATAAAACATCTGTAATAAAAACTGGAATATTAATTGATGTATAAAAATTCATAATCAAGATAACACGATATGAGTACAAGAGGCCGTGGACGGAGCCGAGGAAGTGCTCGAGCGAGATCTTCATCTTCGGGACATATGCCGACGGTGGATGCACTGGTACCACCGGCAACAAAGGTAGAGTCTCATGACCGCAGTGCCGGGGATGATGCCCTGTCATAGGCAATGCTTCGTGTTCTGGAAAGGGTTGTCGGGGCAAGTGCGGGCAATGGAGTTCGGGGATCTATTTCTAAACGACTTCGGGCTAACGGAGCGGAGATCTTTAGGGGCGTGTCTGGTATAGCCCCGAATGTAGCGGAATATTGGTTGGAGGCTACAAAACAGATTATGGACAAATTGGACTGCTTTGAGGAGATTGTGAGTGGGGTATCTATACTAAGTCCTTTGAGTCACTCGGTTAGGGTAGACAAACTATATAGGGATATACCCTTAGAAACTCAAGGTAGGATTTTCCCTGGAGATCTGATGGAGTTACCGTTCGGAGAGTTTGATCTCATTTTGAGAATGGACTGGCTTGTTAAGCATAAGGCGACCCTGGATTGTGCTGCTAAACAAATGGTGTTAAGGACCACAAAGGATGAGGAGGTTATGGTGATAGGTGAGCGAATGGATTATTTGTCCAATGTGGTGTCGGCATTAAGGGCCGAAAAGTGGATTCGGAAAGGTTGTGAGGCCTATTTGGCATTTGTAAGTTAGTCAGAAGAGGAGGGACTGACAGTGGATAAGGTTAGGACCGTAAAGGAGTTCCAAGATGTTTTTCCGGAGGAGCTTCCAAGATTGCCTCTGAACCGAGAAGTTGAGTTTGGAATAGATTTGTTGCCTGGAACGGCGCCCGTGTCCATCGCACCGTATAGGATGGCACCGAAGGAGTTAGTGGAGTTAAAGGCTCAAATTCAAGAGTTGTTGGATAGGGGCTTCATTAGGCCAAGCGTGTCTCCATGGGGAGCACCGGTGCTATTCGTGAAAAAGAAGGATGGTACGATGCGGATGTGCATTGATTATCGCCAGTTGAACAAACTGACGATTAAGAATAAGTATCCACTGCCAAGGATTGATGATCTATTCAACCAGCTTAGAGGAGCTTTTGTATTTTCCAAGATCGACCTTCGATCTGGATATCATCAGTTAAGGGTCAAGGATGTAGATATCCATAAGACAGCATTCAGGACTCGGTATGGTCATTACGAGTTTCTAGTTATGCCATTTGGACTGACGAACGCTCCTGCAGCGTTTATGGATCTGATGAATCGTGTGTTCCAACCATTTTTAGATCAGTTCGTAGTCATCTTTATTGACGATATCCTGGTATTTTCTAAAACTGAAGCGAAACAAGATGAGCATCTCCGTATAGTGCTGCAAGTGTTAAGGGAGAAGGAACTTTTTTCGAAGTTTAGCAAGTGTGAATTTTGGTTGAGGGAGGAAACCTTCTTAGGACATGTGGTATCTGCCGAAGGGATTAAGGTGGACCCTCGAAAGATTGAAGCAATTTTGGAATGGAAGCCACCTAGGACGGTGTCAGAAATTCGAAGTTTCCTAGGGTTGGCAGGATACTACAGAAGGTTTTTGGAAGTTTTTTCTGTGATGGCAGCACCTTTGACAAAACTCATAAGGAAAGGAGTACCGTTTGTATGGACTAAGAAGCAGCAGGAAGCTTTTGAGAAGTTGAAGAAAGTTCTGACTGAAGAACCTGTGTTAATTCAGCCGGAGTCTGGGAAGGATTTTACTGTGTACAGTGACGCATCACACATGGGTTTGGGCTGCGTGTTAATGCATAAGGGTAAGGTGGTTGCATATGCATCACGACAGCTTAAACCTCACGAAGGGAACTATCCTACTCATGATTTGGAGTTGGCAGCAGTGATATTTGCACTTAAGATTTGGAGATATTACTTGTACGGAGAAAGGTGTATTATATACACTGACCATAAGAGTTTTAAGTATTTGTTGACTCAGAAGGAGCTGAACCTTAGGCAAAGGAGATGGATTGAGTTACTTAAGGATTATGACTGTTCGATCGAGTATCACCCAGGCAAGGCTAATGTGGTAGCCGATGCTCTAAGTCGTAGAACAGTATCTGATTTGAGAGCAATGTTTTCTCGTTTGAGTCTGTATGATGATGGCAGTTTGTGATAAATTACTAAAATACATTTAAAAGTGGAAAATTTACAGTTTTACCCCTAGGAGATAAATTACCGAAATACCCCTAGGGTTAAATTGACTTAAATGCATGTTTGATTGTTGTTATTTCTTGCATGCCATGTTGTTATTATCGATGCATGGGATTGGGATATTGACGGAGGAAGTACTAAAAGTGGCTTGTCCACGTCTTGGAGGCTTTGCCTCAATTTATTGATAATCGAGCAGCAAGGTCAGAATCGTGGAGTGTTAAATTTGGGTGGGTTGAGCTATTATCCACATGGAGTGTATGGTGGTACGGTGGAGTGTAGTGGTTGGTAGGTTGAGTAGTCTCCCAAATGGGCTTGCATATGTTATTGATGTTGCATGTATTTTGAAATGGGCCTATGGGCTATATTGTTATTTGAATAAGGGCTAAGGCCCGGTTTATTGTAATCTGAAAAGGGCTCGTCCAAGACCACTGTTATTACTGAATGGGCTTAGGCCCAATAGGCTTAAGTCGACTTGGGCTTTGAATGGGTTTTCCTTACATACCGAGTTTCCCAAACTCACCCTTTTATTTTCATCCACGCAGAAATCCCCAACCATAGTGGGCTTGGAGTCGTGAGGGAATTGGAGTGGCCACCCGCTCGAAAGTTTGGTTTTCTTTCGTGAACTAGACATCCTATTATTTACGTTGAGGTTTGGGTTTTAAATGTAATAAGGCCGCTTAATTATTTTTTGATGGTTTTAATATGTATTACTAAGATAGGTATTACTTATTTTAACTGTTGAAATTGGATAGCTTTAGGGCGCATTTTAAAAAAAACAACAATTGATTTCAAAATAACACGACAACAAGCAAAGCTTCCATAATGAAAGTATTTTCCAAAATTAATCACTTTTCCTAAAATGACTTAATCAAATCGGTTTCCTAGAAATATACATGACGTTAAGGTGTGGAAATGGCGGTGTGCATGTCTAGGATTGGATCCGAAGGGAGCTTGGTACTTAAGTAGTCCGATAGACTCACCTCCTCTTTTCCGGTTTCCTACTTGGTGCACAGCTTCCATTCACTTTAACCTATAATGAAATTATCTTTTAAAACACTAAGTAGGTTTTTTTTCTGGATCAACAATATAAAATATTTTGAACGCTTTAATGTGGCATGTCAGATTCGGCCATAACGTCTGGGCCGGGTTTGGGGTGTTACAGTAACACCCCAAACCCGGCCTAGACGCTGTGGCCAAATCTGGCGATGTCACATGGAATGGAATTCGAAAACGAGTTTGTCAAGTTAAAACCATTCCAGTTAATTAGCTTTTATCTTAGTTCGAAGTAAACCGCAAGTTGTTTGTTTTGTCTAAACTCGTGTTTTTTTAGCAGAAGCTTTGGAAAACACTTATTTTAGGAAAACTGTTTGATTTTAGTGAAAACAGGGTTTTACCATGCCTAGCAGTATTAAAATTGTAAAGCAGCTAAAAATCCAAAATTTAAAGCCAAACAGTCCAAGGTCCAAAAGTTACATAAAAAGAACCCCAAAGAAGTAATAAAATCTGAAATATAACGGAAAACAGTGTAAAATTTACGTGTCGCCACCATCAAATCCTCCGCTATACCAATCCATCAAGTCTGGGGATTACCTATACAGATTAAACATAAAGGGTGAGTTTTCGCAAACTCAGTGTGTAATCCTCACAAAAACATGCATACAATCAACAACAGTTCTCAGCTAAAGCAGTTTGGGCCTAAGCCCATTACGGATTCAGTATGGGTTCTAGCCCATTCAGATACAGTCTCGTATACAAATATGGGCCTTGGCCCATTTCTGATACAGTATGCGGTAACAAAAATTAGAATCCTACCCACCAGCCTCTACACACCAACTTCGTCTATCCCTACACACCATGTGGGGTTAAAAATACCCATCCATCCCTACACACCATGCTGTACCGAAATGCGGCACATAATCAGAATATTGCAGCTAAGCTTCTAGATAATAGGCTTAGGAGCCTTTCAAAACACTTCCTCCAAATATCATCAGCCCACCTCGATGCAATGCAACATGCAATAAATGTCATTCTATTATGCAATTAACACTCCATACATTCAAATCAATACTTATGCTCAGAACAGAAATCAGACAGACAAATAACACATATAAGGGTCTAAGTAGTACTTACTGACCCTAGAGTAGGTCCATAGTCGACTTAACCTTAAAGAACATTTCAAAAAAATGGGCTCACACGCCCATGTGGCTTGCCCGTGTGGGCCCACACGGCCCAAAATGGCCTTGGCTGTGTAAATCACATGGCCTGGTCCAGAATCTCACACGCCTATATGGACTACCAGTGTGTCGCACATAGCTTACCTGGCAATTACAAGGCCGTGTCTTATGCGCAAGGCCTAGCCTTGTCGACCACACGCCCGTGTCTCATCACACGGCCTACCACACGGGCGACCACACACCCGTGTGGCATCGACAATGAGGTTTTTGTCTTTCATCGAAACCTCATTTTCTGTGTTTTTAGGTACACACTTGGTTTCGTTTGAAGCTAAACCAAACTCCAAGCACTCTAGAACTTAAATATTGACCAATCCAACACGACAATCAGTCTTACTTTGTGATTAATCAAAATCCCAAAACCAAAATACTCATCCCCAAAGCGATGAACACTTACCGCAAAGCTTCGAATCAATTCGCTACAAAACAGTACAAAGAGAGCCTTAATCCTCAAGATGCGTTATTGTAAAAAACGTCAATATAACCCCAGTCAAAATTTTAACATCCCAACTTACAAAGTATCAAAAATTCACTTACCGAAACAATGGATAACGAAACTTAAGGACACAGGAACTCCATAGCAAAATTGGCAGAATTGGGAATAGCACGAAATTAAGGAAAAATGGAGCAAAAAAACTGACGTCAATTGTTTTTGGAAAAGAGAGAAAATTTGGGAAAAGAAATCAAAATTAATTTGAAATATGTGATAGTGTGATGTCTCCCGACACTAATGAGGACCATTTTGTTTAAAATGAAGTATTCTCCAACCGAGCTATATCTGACCATTTAATAGTAATATTGAAGTATTTGAATAAAGTGTAGCTATGATGTGTTAAACTCGAGAAGGTATGAATAAGAATTTGTGATATATGTATATGTGATAATATGTCAGATGAAAGTTTATATAGTGATATATTTATTCATATTTGTTTGGCCTACATATGTTGTTTCATGCTTGACTAAATTAATTAGTAAATGTGATGACTAAAGTTATTCAAAATTTATAGAATGTATGAGTGAGTGCACTTGTTTGAAATGAGATAATTGGAAATTTTATGTAAGACAGATATGAATAATAAATTGTTTGAAGTGGATAGTATGATTATAATGATATATGTGGATAATGAAAAAAATGTGTCATATAGATATACGTCAGAATCGAGTTAGAGACTGTTCGACCTCACCCCCTTACCGATGAGGTGTATATAACGAAAATTCATGAGAATCATGTTGACTATGTTCCTAAGTGTGGAATCAAAGTGTTCAGTGATAAAATAATTATAGATATGACCAGAGACTGAGAATGGTTGACAAGTGAAGGACAGAGTTAGAGAAATATCAGAGTTGACTAAGTTATCTTGGCATTCAAATTGATGACAGAGTGTTTCTGAAAGTATCATCTTGAAAACAATTAGTTAGTAATGCTGGAAATTATGAGAAAGATACTAAACTTCACTTCGGTAAGATTTTCGAGGACGAAAATCTCTAAAGGGGGGGAGTTGTAATAGCCCAAAATTGGGTCTAGTTGGAACAGAGGTTTCGGGACCACAAAATCTGAGATAAAAATAATTATTTTATGATTATTTTGAGGTCTATGATATGACTACATGATTGTGTGAAAATTTTGTGAAGAAATTCTATGCATAAAGTGCTCAATTTGAAGTTAGGGACTAAATTGAATAAGTTGCAAAACTTGCATTCTAGAAGTTTCTAGTATGAAATTGCTTTGAAATATTAATTAGGAGGTCTTAAATAGAATTTGACCAATTTCTAAGTGATGGACAAAAATTGGACATGGATGAAATTTTTGAAAGTTTAGTAAGGAAGGGCATTTTGGTCATTTGGTAATTAAAAGAAATAAAAAAGGAAAATAAAGCCAAATTTTACTCATCTTTTTCATGGAGGTCGAAATTAGCATGGGGGCCGAAATTAGCATGGGGGAAACCATGGCTAGGGTTTTCAAGCTTTCCAAGCTCAATAGTAAGTCAGTTCTAACCCCGTTTTTCAAGTTCTTTACGTTTTGGAATCCTTAATTTGATTAAGCTTATTCTAGCAATAATTTAAGCTAGGGTTCATATTTGGAAAAATACCCATAGGTGAAATTTGTTTATTTTGATGTTTTATGATAGAATATGAGGTTTTAAATTATGTTAGACAACTTGTGCTACTCGGTTTTGAGTGAAAACGAGTAAAAGGGCTTAATTGGTAAAAATACCTAATAGTCATAAGTATATGTTAGAGTGAGAATTTGATGTTTCCATAGAAGGGAAAAGTGATCAGCATGTCATAAAACATAAGAATAAGGGATGAAGTTTAATTCCCGAGCCTAGGGGCAAAAGTGTAAATATGCAAAAGTTTAGGGGCAAAATTGTAATTTTCCCAAAGTTTGAGTTAAGGACTGTTTTGAATATTAAATTAATTAAATAAGTAAAATATGATTTTTTAGATCCCGGAAAATGAGATTTGAACCTAGAATGAGAGAAAAATCGAAAATTGGGAAAGTTGGTAAAATGATCGTTTTAGTATCGAGGTAAGTTAATATGTATAATAAGCATTAATTTATGCATGTTTCAATATAAAATTGATATATTTATTATAATTTTCGAGGTGTTGAAAGTATGTAAGTTGGTATGATAATAATATAGTAATAATCTTTGTAATTTATATTTGAAAGTTAAATTTAGTGAATTAATTAAATTATGTTAAATTAAACAATTATGGTGCCAAGTTTATGAATTGATTTAAAAATATGTCTATGGTACATGAAGTGCATTGAATTATCATACATAAATGTGATTTCTATGATTATGGATATTATGGGAAATTGTAAGTTCATATGATTTTTAATAAGGCAATGTGTAATTTAATGTTATTGCCTTGATATTAAATGAGATGTAAGTTTATATGTAAGTAATACATCAATATTACTTGTATTATGATATTTTATAATAATATTGGAAATATGTTTGTGGATAATTACTTGATTGGTGAAATTGTTGGAAAAGACAGAGAAATCTCGGTTGAACCTTTGGAAAGATTGGATGATACAGATAGTATGTAGTCAGGTCACATGAATGGTGCTGAGTGCACATCATGTGTACAAGAGAGCTACAAGACATTATGATGTAGCTAGGTCGCATGGGTGATACTATGTGTACACCATGTAGACAAGAGAGCTACGGGATATATGTAGCTAGGTCGCATGCGTGGCTCCAGGTGAAGGACAACATGTAGACAAGAGAGCTACGAGATAAATTGGCTAGGTCACATGGGTGGTACTGAGTGTTCACCATGTGTACAAGAGAGCCGAACTCTATGATGGGTGGAGCTATGTGCTGAAATAACCAATATCGAGGATTGATCCGAAGTGTTCAACGGGAGACTCTCTATGTATTGCTTTGTGAGTTTTGTGATGAATAAGTGCATGAACTTGGTTATGTGAATGATGTGTTCATTAAGTGACCAGGATGTGGTAAGGTTATAAACAAGTAAGTTATACATGAGGATGATTTTATGGTGACCTTGTGATCATGGGCCTATACTTGTGATGTATGAAATGTGGTGAAAATGATTTGTGATATGTATATTAAAATGAGGTTAATACAAAGAAAGTGTGAAAGAGTGAATTAGCAATAAAACTGTTTTCGACAGTAGCAGTGACGTGATTTTGAAAAATCACCAAAAATAGTAAAAATTGAATCGAAGACTGAATGAGATATTAAATTAAATTTTAATGAGTCTATTTTCATATAAAAGAAATAGAGGAAGAAAAGGAGTTCTATATTTTGATATATTTATGTTTTTATGAGACTGGTTCAGAATGATTATGTGATCCCCTGTTCTGACTTTGGAAAATCACAAAAATTTGGATAAAAATAATTAGAGGCTTAAAATTATATTTTTAAAATCTCTAATGAGTCTATTTTCAATATAAATCAACAAGAATATTATCCGATTTCTGTATTGTGAGATAATTAATTTTTAGTGAAGAGAGGTCAGAACTGTCAGAATGTGAAACAAGGGAAATTTTAATGAATAAATTGTACTAATTGGCTAAACCAAAAATTATGAAAATTTTATGGTGAAAAGATATGTGAGTCTAGTTTCAGGGGAAATTTACGGATCTTAATTTGGAGCTCTGTAGCTCGAATTATAAATAAGTAAGTGACTATGACTTGTGTGGACAGTTTGATGCGAGCATTTATTAGTAAATTGTGAAATCGTACTTACAAGAATGCTATATACATTAAGGATGTGGAATGGAGAGGAGGAGGAGGAAAATAAATATATGTGGAATACATGTATGAAATATTGATATAATGAAATAAATGATATGTGTTTATAAGAAAACAGAAAGAGAATGATATGTATCATGACATGTATATATATATATATATATGACTAGTATATATATATATATATATATATATATATATGACTAGTCTCAATGTAATGCTTGTAGGGTATGGAGTTGAATTAAAATGTTTTAGGCAAACATGTTATTTGCGCATCTGAATTGTGGTATTTTATAAAGATATGATCTAGTTTTAAATATGAATGCTTGATGATTAAGCTGAAGATATTTGGTAAGATGATAATCTTGGTATAAATGTATAAGTGGTACTATAATAAACAAGGTAAAATGAGTATGAGAGACACATGTATGATGATATACAAATGCTATGTTTATGGTTTAATTGAGAATATTTAATCATTAAATGAATACCATGTTATATGCTTTTGATTTTGTATAAGTGTGTAAGAAATTAAGGTTGACCAAAGCTTGGAAAATAGCCTAGGTATATTCCACACAGGCAGCCGTGTATGGAACATGACTTTGGGACACGGGCGTGTGGAGCCTTAAAGCATGAAATTTTCAAGATTTTCGTAAGTTCTCGGTTTAGTCCCGAACCCTTTCTAAAGTATGACCCACCAATCCACTTCTCAAACTTTTAGTTTGACCAAAACTTTTTCGGTCAAATGAGCAAAAATAAACTCCCTCGCTTACGTAGGGATTTGAACACAAGACCCCCAACATACTGACACAAGGCCCATTCTAATAATTACTTACCATATTTTAATTAAAAGCCTATCAACCAAAGATTGGGCTTTATTCATAAAAATACCAAAATTTACCCAAGTCATGGCTTGAAATTGGGACCTCACACACACACACCCAGAACATTTAACCACTGAAGCATATACATACTTGTGTCACCCATTCACAAAAACAAAAATTTAAATTTTTAGGGTGTTACAATGACATCCCGTCTTCCTTTGTTGTGACGTCGGTGTCCTCTACATTGTGATGTCATGCCTATTTCGCTTTTGTCTTTGTTAAGTTCTTGTAAATTGTTTGATAAATGTGAGGCACAGCCTACAATTCTCCACTTTGACTCGTATTTACCATAATTCTTCTCCAAGCCATATCATGAGCCAAACTCGATCTTTGTAGAATTTCAACCAAGCCCAAATCGTTTTCAAACTTGGAAACCAAAAGACTCTTAGTCTTCAAATCAAGGTAGTATAATTCAACTTGGGTTATTGATACACGAACGGACGTGTGCTTCACAACAGGAGAGAAAACATTAAGGAAGTCAATGTCACGATGTCGCCCTCTCCGTCAATTAGAGAACTTGTCGTGTCGTCACGATGTCCCTATTCTCCATATTGTGACGCAGTGCCTATTTTGCCTCTGTCTTTGTTAAGTGCCTACAAATTTTTTCGATAAATGTGAGGCACAGCCCACAAATCTTCACCTTGACTCATATTTACCATACCTTCTTCTCCAAGCCCCGTTATGGGCCAAACTCGATCTTTGCAGAATGTCAACCAAGCCCAAATAGTTCTCAAACTTGGAAACCAAAAGACTAGTAGTCTTCAAATCAAGGTTGTATAATGCAACCAGGGCCAGTGATACACAAATGGACGTGTTGTCACATCCTAAAAATTAGGTTAGAAAAATCGGGTTTGTGAATATTGAAAGTGGTCACACCTCAATTTATAATGTTATATTCATGCATTTATAAATCAAGGGTTTGAAATGGATATCGAAATTAGGGTCATAAATAATTAATTAAAGTATTAATATAAAATAATTAGATTTTATTATATTAATTAATCTAAAATGAAACCTGATTCTGAGGATTAATTTGAAAATAGTTTGTTTTAGTTGAGTTAGAACATAATTTGAAAATATGTGGAAAAATGTGAATTGATGAATAAGAGCAAATGTTATGTTCATTAAGAAAGTAATTAAATAAGTATGGTTCAGTAATTAAATTACGTAAGGAAAGAATGTTAGGCTTTATAGTTAAGTTCTACTCCCCTATCCTAGAGGTCCTAGGTTTAAACTTCCTTCCTCCCATTTATTTTCGTTTTAATTTTCAGCAACCTAGGATAAAAACCACACTAAAATAAATATTGTTGGGGGTAAAAACTAAACAAGATATAGGCTTAGGCCTAATGGTTAATATGCTAGAACCTTTCTTGAAAGTCCTAGGTTTGAGTCATTCCTTCCCTTTTCATTTTTATTTAAATTAAGTAAGAAACGGGCAACAGCCCATTGGTTAAGCATTAGTCTATCCCCCTTACTTACCCAAGTTTGAGCCCCATCCTACCCTTTTAATTTTGAGATTTCGTTAAACACAAAATATATACTGTTGAGATTAAAAATTAGACAAGGAATGGGTAATAGCCCAACAGTTAAGACCTAGCCTTCCTTCCTTGTGTTCTTAGGTTTGAATCATGCCTTTCCCTTTCATTTTCTTTTGAAATTTGGCCAGCCTTGGTGAAATTACAAGTGATGCCCCTAGGGTTTGTAAACCTCAAGAATTGAACAAATTCTTCCCTAATTAGGATTCACAACTTGCCCCTCCTCGAAATTCCAATAGAATTAGAATTCCTCCTTACTTTTCTTTTCAAATCCTAATAGAATTTGCTCTTCATTTTTTTATTTATTCTCTTTCTATTTTATATTTCTTTTCTTTACACCATATCTTCATCCTAATTGTTAATAATTACCTCCATTCAACCATTTTTCTATTGGTTTCGTAATTATTGTCAAATAGCTTCCTTAATCCTTGCCAAGAATCGGTAAATACATCTCGATCCTGATGATTGAATCCCTAATTTTCATAGTATTTTTATCCGAAGCTACTCCTTCATTCAATAATCAATCTTTTATGTATCTTGCCGAAACTTATGACAATCTTGTCAAAACTTGAGATTAACCATTAATTCTTGTGTATATGTCATTTGAAAGACCTGATTTAGGTGAATTGAATCGGAATCGAGCGTGGGGAACATTGATCGGGCTTCCAGTGAAAGGTGTGTGTTCTTTTACAAGCGAATCGGGGCAAACCATGTCTAGGAATGGGCCACACAATCTCCCACACTGGCGTGTGGACCACAAGACCATGTGTCTTGCAAACCCTAGGCTAGTTCATAAACCATACAGTATATAGCCTCTTACATGACTGTGTGTCCCCTATTTTATAATTTTGCCCAGAATTTTATAATTTGTTCAGTTTAATCCCTATCTCTCTTTAAGAATAAGAGCAACTGACTCTAGGTTGATTAATTGAAATTTCTTTCTAATTAAAACCCCTATTGTCTCATTAACTCAATATACGGATTCCCCTATTAGATTTGACTCCAATTCAGTAGATTTATGTTGTCCTATTTTTAGGATTTCATGCAACTCCACTCAATTACGCTAGATCTACTCTTAAACAAGGTTTATTCCTCCTCTGATTTAAGCACATCAAACATGAATTAATAGTCTAGAAATATCAAACCAAGAATTAAGCACACATAATTGAGAACAAGATCTAAGTATTTATTGCGTAAAATAGAAATCAAACAACAAAGTCCATCATAAGGTTTATCTCCTCTAAGTATTTAGAAAATTAATTCATGTTAGCAATTAAAAACATCCAAAATATAGTATAACCACAAGAAACAAAGAAACTCATAATAATCTCCTAATAAATCAAAAGGGAATATTCAACCTTGATGGAAATCTGCTTTAGAATTTGCTTCAATAGTGTTTTTCGAGTTGTTTTCTTAAATATTCTATAACGATTAACTCCTATCTTCTTATTTTTGTCATATATAGGTCTTAGAATGCCTAAAAACCCTAAAATTTGTGTTTTTCTATTGTTCAAAGTGAAACTTGATAAATCGACATGGCCTGCTATAGGGCCGTGTGGTAGTCCGTGAGTCCAGGCCCTGTGGAATAGTCCAACCCGTGTGGCTCCTGTAACTTGCTCCGATTTTTCGATTTTCGCCTATGTTTCACTCATTTTACTCCCAAAAGCTCTCCTGAGTATCAAAACATGAATTTAAAGGATTAGGAGCATAACATTCACTATTTACATTGAATAATCACCCAAAAATGCATTAAGAATGGGATTAAAACATGTTATTTTTAGCACTTATCAGAAGGAAACATATGCCATTAGACACTACAACAATGCATACTATCCTCAGGAATAAAAACTATTTTTCCTGTTTGGTAGTGAACATACCAGTTTTTTGTGGTACAAAATTAATTTAAGGCTCCAAAATAGCTAATATACTGCTACCCTATGGTCAATGTAGAAATGAAACATGTTAATATTTCATAATACAAAATTAATTTAAGACTCCAAAAGAGTTTATACATTACTACCTGAAGAAACAAATTAATTATTAATGCACTTTGTTCTAGTTAGTCTCAAATAAATTATTACATTTTAAAAAAGGATATTTGTTATAACGAAGATCATATTAAGACTGTGGATGAGGAGAAGATTAATTATCATGAATTAAATCTATTACATTTTGATACGAATTTTGTATTGGAAAACTATCGTATTTTCATCTAATTTATACTATGCATAAATTAGTATGGTTAATACACATGCAATGGTAAATCAAAAGTTTACATTAATATTGTTGAATCGCGTGCATAATAAAACTAAAGTTTACTAGTCCAAATATATTAATTGGTTGGCATGATTGGTTACACCATCCTGATCAATAATGATACAACAAGATGAGAATTTACATGGATATTTATTTAAGAACTTGAAGATTCTTAAATTATCAAGCTTTCCTTGTTCTTAAAGATGATTTATTGCAACCTTATTAGCAAAAGTTGATATTAGGTCTCTTGCATTTCTGAAAGAAATATAGGCCCATTTATTCAGCACGTGGATGTTCTGATATTATTTTGGTAGATGCATCTACAAGATAATTACATGTGAGTTATCAAATTGCAACTTATCATTTTTGAGATTACTTGTTCAATGATTTATTTAAGAACAAAACTTTTAGATTATGCAATCGAGACAGTTCTTGCTAATATTGATGAGTTTATTTCTTAGGCTTTCAATGATTATCATATCTAGATTTTCAATCTGTGTAAGTATCGCAAATCTAGTAGTTTATATGTATAAAACGATTTAGTAAAATTAATGATTAAATGCCTCCAATTGGTAGGCTAACCATATCTTTTGTATATATATAAGGATATATGATATTTTGTATATGATAAGTGCTAAAAGTAACATGTTTTAATCACATTCTTAATGTGTTTTTGGATGATTATTTGATTTAAAATGGTGAATTTTATGCACCTAATCCTTCAAAATTCATGTTTCTATACTTAGGAGAGCATTTGGGAGCAAGAAGAGAACAAATAATAAAATCGAAGCAAGTTTCAGGAGCCACATAGGCTGGACACACGGTCGTGTGAGACATACGAACTACCATACGGTCATGTGCCAGACTGTGTCAATTTTGCAAATCGCACTCCAAACATGAGGAAACATGTTTCTTCTTTTTTAGGTTTTTCAGGTATTTTAAAATCTATATATGTCAAAAATAAAAAGCTAGGAGTGAGTCATCATAGAATATTCAAGAAAACAACTTGAAAAACACTATTTAAGCCGACTCTAAAGCAGATTTCCATCAAGATTGAAGATTTCCTTTTTATTTCTTTGAAGTTTATTATGAGCTTCATTATTTCTTGTGGTTATACTATCTTTGAGGTGTTTTTATTTGCAATTATGAACTAATTTTCTAAATACCTAAGGAGATGACCCCTAAGATGGACTCTGTCTTTTGATTTCTATTTTACGCAATAAATACTTGAATCTTGTTCTCAATTATGTGTGCTTAATTCTTGTTTTAATATTTCTAGACTATTAATCCATGTTTGATGTGCTTAAATCGAAGGAAGAAAAGTCTCTATTTAAGAGTAGATCTAGCATAATTGAATGGAGTTACATGTAATCTTAGAAATAGGACGACATAAATCTACTGATTAGATTCAAATCTAATAGGGGAATCTATAAATCGAGTTACTGTGATAATAGAGGTTTTAATTAGAAAGAAATTTCAATTAATGAACCTAGAGTTAGTTACTTTTACTCTCGAAAGAGATATTGGCATAATTTAGGGATTTCTACGGATCAAGATACTAAGTGAAGAAATTGTTTAATTCAGATTGATAATGACAGATGAAATCTAGGTGAATTCTTTCTTGGGTATTGTTTCGTTTCTTGGTTATTAATCGTTTGTTTTCCTGATTCGTTTTTTGTCGTGTTCTTTAGTTAATTAATTTAGTTAATTTTAGTTTTAATCAATCTCTCTAATTTGTCAGTTAAATAATAGAAAGACAATAATTACTAGTAATTTTAGTGCTCGTGGGAACAATATCTTTGTTCACCATAGCTATACTATTAATTGATAGGTGCACTTGCCTTAGTCATATTTTTAATTAGTTTACGACTGCAATCAAGTTTTTGGCGCCGTTGTCGGGGACTAAAATATTAGGAAAACTTTATTTCTATTAATTTAGCCATTTTTATTTTTATTTTAATATTTTTTATTTAATTTTTATATTTTTATTTTTTTGCTTCTGGCAGGTTCTTTTGGCTTATGACTAGAGAAAACCTGTTGTATCCATTACTTTTTAATAGTGAGATTGACAGACTGCTTGCAGAAATCATAGAGAGGTTAGAGAAGCAAGGCAAGGTCAACAAAATATAGTAGAACATCAAGAGGAAAAAGATATTATTGTGGAAATGGGTGATAATCAAAATAATCAGCTACCTCTTGCAAATCCTGCTCCTTGTATTATGTATGATTATGCTAAGCCCAGTCTGATTGGGGCTGAATCAAGTACTGTGAGACCCACCATTGCTGCAAACAATTTTGAGTTGAAGCCGAACACAATTCAGATGGTACAATAGTATGTTCAGTTTGATGGTTTGCAAGATGAATATCCAAATACTCATTTGGCTAACTTTCTAGAGATTTGTGACACTTTAAGATTAATGGCACTACTGATGATGCCATACACTTACTGTTGTTCTCATTCTCTTTGAGGAGCAAGGCAAAATAGTGGTTAAATTTATTGCCACGAGGTTTTATCACAACTTGGGCTCAAATGACTGAGAAGTTTTTGTTAAAATATTTTCCACCGACAAAAATAGCTAAGTTGATGAACAACATCTCTTCTTTTGTTCTGTTTGATATTGAAACGTTTTATGATACATGGGAGAGATTTAAAGATTTGATGAGAAGGTGTCCTCATCATGGACTACCTTTGTGGCTCTAAATTCAAACTTTTTACAATGGTTTTGAATCCCTCAACTGGATAGATAATTGATTAAGCAACTGGCGAGTGATATAGTGGAGGCGAGTGCTCCAGAAGAGACCTAAAATATAACTAACTATTTAAACTCCATAAGAGATTTAGGTGCCTCAAGATGAAAATGATAAATATGAAGAGATCTCGATAAGTTATGTCAATAAGAAAACATGGAACCGAAATGAAAAGTTGTCGACAATGATTTTGCATGGAATGGCATTGTTGAAACAATGAAAGAAAATAAGGATCTTGAATAAATTTGTCTAGAAATATAAACATGGGATAGATTGGCCGAAAATAAAAAGACGCAATTCAAGTAGAATTAAATTTGTGAAATTTCTGAACTAATAGTCCAAAAGTCTAAATGTATAAAGCTAGTGGGGGTACAAATGAATAATTTTTGTGAAAACAAAATAAGAAAAATGAAGTTTTTCACTAAATATTAGCATTGGTTATGACAAGATATAATATTCTTTTGTGATTGATGAAATAATTTTTTTTACCCTCTTTATTCTTTATTTTCTAACAAATTGCACTATTTTCAATCCAATTTTAAAGTGATTTTATAACATATTTTTAACTTATTTTACCTTATAATAATAAATGAAACTATCACAACATAGAAATTTCTCAAATCAATGCAATTAAAAACAAACTATACTAACAAGTGTTGGGTGTAATAGTAACACAAATTGCACTCTTAAGAAGTGAACTCAAGATGAAACTTGGAGATGACTTTGTTGAGAGGGCAGCCACAAACCTTGAAAAATTAATCTTTATAGATTATAAACAAACATAAATAATATATTACATAAAAAAACCTTAAAATTAGAGGTGTTCATGGGCCAGTCGAGCCAGGTTCGAGTCAAGCCCAACCAAAATTTTAGGCCCGTTTGCTAAGCTTGGGCCTGACCTGTAACAACCCGATTTAGACCCTAGCCGGAACGATAGTTTCGAAACCACGAATTCGAGTCAAAAAATATTTAAAAATTATTTTTTGTGTTTATTTTGTGTGAATTTATATCTGTGAAATTTTCATGATTTAATTTTGTCGTTTAGGTATCCGATTAAATAAAAAGATTTAATCGCGTAAATTAAAAATTTGATGGTTAAAAGCATAAGGGCTGAATTGTTAGTGGCTTTCTAAATGGAAGCCTTTATGTTGCAATTATCCCAATTGAGGAAAGAATGGACGGTAATAGGTATGTTGTATATGATTTTATAATTTTATTACTAAGGTTATAATAGTAAAATAGGTAATAATAAGTATATAATATAAACATATAATTAAAAAGCCAAAGTTTTATCTTATTCCCATGACCAAATATGAAAAACATAAAGAAAAGAATAAGTTTTCAGGGTTCGGCCATCTTCCAAGTTGATTCAAGATAAATAACCAAAGAAATCGGATTTGGATCAGGGAAAAACGAAAGTTGTCGACTAGTCGTCTCGTTCCGTTTTACATCGTCAGAGGTAAGTTTATAGGCAAATAGACGTGTTTAATTGTAGATAAATGTTATATATATATATATATATATATATATATATATATATATGCTGGTATGAAAAATATGAAATTATATATGCTTATGCTGAATGTGAATAAGCTTGGTAACCATGTTCAAGCATTCATTTCGACCGAGTTTCGGCGTCCGAAAGCCTCGTATGAACCTTTGGAATAGCTAGGATACATATTTCATGACATAGGATTTCGATATGTGATGTGAGAGTAAGACCATGGCATCAATATGTGACTCCGATATATGTGTCCGAGTAAGACCCTGTCTGGGATAGTGGCATCGATATGTAGTTACATGTAAGACCACGTCTGGGACGTTGGCAGTGTATGATATATGTGTAATTATCCGAGTGTCCTATCCAATTCTGAATGGTTTATTGGGCATCGATAAGCTGTGATTAAATGTACAAAAGTAAGTTAAAATGATCAAGTATGAATTGGTTTATTACCTATTTGAAATAAAGTGAGTAAGTTACTTAATCTTTGATGCAAAACATATTTGAAGTAAAGTAAAAATTATATATGAATGTGAAAAAAAACGTATTCGGCCTTGTAAATATTTAATATGAACATTATTGAAATTATTTCTGAATATATGCAATTGGTAGTATATTCGGCCATTGATATAAATATATGTATGATTGTTATACTTCGACTTATGAGTGTATGCATATAAATGTATATGTATTTGGTATGAAAAATGTGTTTTGGCTTGGCCATTGAAAGATAGTTAGTAATGTATCTTTATATATAAAAGTGTTCATTCGATCATTACCATGTTTATGCATAAGGTGCTATATTTTGATTTATGAGTATACATATATGTGCTCACATATTGATGTATAGCTTTGAAATTGAAGGATATTTTGCTTATAAATATGTATGTGTATTCGCCATATAATATAAATATGCATGCGATTATTATCATTGACCTATGAATTTATGCATATAAGAGTATATGTTCTAGTTATGATAAAGATATTTTGGTTTGGAAATTGAATGATAGTTTGATGAATGAATAATATACATGTGGAAGTACATATAAAATACATGAATTTGTAAGCTTAATATTTAAAGTAACCATGATAGTATAGTTTGGTTTAGTTTAAATGATTTGATTATGTAATTACATTGTTTATTTGCTTATGACTTACTAAGCTATAAAAGCTTACTCTGTGTGTGTACATGTTTACCTCTGTTTTATAGATTCTGGATTCAAGTTTCGAGCTCGGGAATCGTCAGAGAAGCTTATCACACTATCAACTGTCTTCGGTATTTTATAATTTGATTTTTCGAACCTATGGCATGTATAGGCTAGATTGTAATTTGAAATGTTGCATTTTTGTTTTGTATAATCTAAGCCATGCGAAAATGGCTAACCCTTTTATGTTGAATTTGGTTATGTTAAGTATGGTTTAAATTCATTTTAGTCATAAGGTTATGTGCTATGAATGTATAATATTTGTGTTAGGTACTACAAGCTTTAGAAGTGGTTGACGACTTAGGATATGCATGTGAATGGTTCGGCTAAGGTTATTCATGGATAGAAGTATATGTGATATGTGATTGAAATGCTTGATGATTTGGATGTGGTTTGAAAGAGTCGGACATGATATACTTATAGTATGAATCATGTTGATGTGTCACTCTTAGTTAAAATGATTCGGCTTTTGCATTTATGTATCTAAGTATTTGATGCACTTGTCATGGTACAAATATATATACATGTTCGTAAGTATATTGGTTGATTTGGCTATGGTATTTATATATAAATATGTGTGAAGTTGGTTAATATGCTTTGTTAAAATGAGACAATGAATATGGTTAATTATAATGCTCATGGTTATGTAGACAATTGACCTTGGTTTGGACTTATATAGAAGGTGCCGAAACCAGATTTTTGAAAAACGAGGTCGACTTGGTTTTGGAAATGAAAACGAAAAAACGGGAGTCGCCACCAATCCTTTTTGATGAGGTGTGATCGGGTCACCTCGTAAAAGTGGTTGCTTTTAATAAATGATTTGATTTATTTAAACCACGGTTTTGGTCCACGAAATTTAGAAAGACGGGTTCGGGAGTCGGTTATGCACAAGGAAAGATTAGCACCCTCGTAACGCCCAAAATTGGTACCTAGTTGATTAATTAGTGTCTTAGTGTCAAAAATTTGAAAACTTGAAAGACTTTAAAATATGATCCCTCTTTTTGTAAAAAACGCTCGAATGTTAAAGGCCTTCTCGTCTCGAAGTAATAAAATGCCACATCCAGTACGTTAGGACACAACATTTTAGACCTTCGAGAATAAGTTGGTCTTTTGATTTTCAAAATTCACGTATTTTAATTTTAAAAGGTTATTCGGTCATTTGGATCAAACGAGAAAAATCGAAACCCAGTACGTTAGGGCACAATCTCTCGAATTTCCAAATACAGAACATTGCCTTTATTTTCAAAATTGTTTTTTTTTGTATGAATTTGGATTAAATATTTAAAAATGATACACATTAAAAAAATTTATTTGAAACATGAATGAGGTTATATTTGACGAATAATGGTAGTGCGACAAGTTTGGCTCAATAACAACGTAACATACATAATACAATATAATATATAACATTGATATCAATAAACTAACATATTAATATGCATGGATAATAATAATAATGATAATGGAAACAATAACGATAATTATCAACGAACAACAACAACAACAACAACAACAACAACAACAACAACAACAACAATAATAATAATAATAATAATAATAATATATGTTAATAATAATGATAATAAAAATAGAAAATAATAATATACTAATAAGAATAATAATAGGTTAATAATAATGGTAAAAATAATAGTAGTAGTAATAGTAATAAAACAATAGTTATAATAATACTAGTAGTAACAATAATAATAATAATAATAATAATATATTGATGATAAATAATAAAAAGAATAAAAATAATAGTAATAATAAGGACATTAGTAATAGTAATAATATAAATAATAATATATATGTCTAAAAATAATAGTAAAAAATAATAATAGAAGAAATAATAATAATAATAATGTAATAAAACAACAAAAGCAATGAAAAGGACGAAATTAAAGTTTAAATGGAAATTTTTGGGACAAATCAAAATGAAACGAAAATACGGGGTCCAGATGTAACACGCGCAAAGGGACAAGGGCCATGTGGGGAAATGTTCCCAACTCCCAAAATGATGTCGTTCGGAGGTTTGTATGTTAAGAAGTTCGAGGGTTAAATTGAAATAAATAAACAAATTGTGGCAAAATTATAAAAGAAAAAAGGACCACATTAAAACATCCTTAGAAAGCGGAAGGATCGTGCGCGCAATTATCCCAATCGCAGGTAAACACGCGGATCCTCAAGCATCGGGTCGGGTCACGCGCGGGTCAAATGAAACGACGCCGTTTTGGCGTTCAGACCCTAGGCACAAAACAGTGTCATTTTACCCTGCTATAAAAGCTAAGTTTTTTTTTAAAACTTTCATTTTCCTCCTTCCTTTAAAAAAAAAAAGAAATCTCTCTCTCCAAACCTCTCAAGCCTTTCCCCCTGCAGCAGGGTTCCAGTCGCCTGACCACCGCCATCGCCGCCATCTCTCTCAAAAAAAGGTACCCTTTTTTTTTCTTTTTTTTTGTATATTTTTTTATGTTTTTAATATATATGTATATGTGAATGAATGGATTCGAAAACAAGATGAAAATAAAATTAAAATGACCTTATTAGGTTTTGATACTTTCGGTTCTCCGATTTCTGATATTTGAGTTTGATTTGGTACTATTCTTTTGCTTTGATATTGCTAGAGTTGTTGTTTTGTGTTTAAATCTATTTTGTATTGATGAAAAGTTGTTGAATCCTACAAAATGTCTCTGGCGTGGCTTTTTAAAGCCATTTATATATATTGTTTATCACTTTCTATCTCTTCTTCATTTAATTTTGCAGGTGCAAGTGGGCGACAAGACTAGGGCGGTGGAGCAGGTGGCCAACTGGCATGGGGCGATGGGACAGAGGGCAGAGGCGACAGCAGCTTAGGTTAATTTATGGTTTTTTTTTGTTTTGTTTTCCGATAAATGTATTGGGCTAGTGTTAGGCTAAAATTGGGCCTTGCTTTGTTGTTTAGGTGGTTTTGGGTTAGGATAGGTTGGGTTTTGGGCCGGGCAAATTGGGCTTGTAACAGAAGGTATGTTCAATTTATGTAATGTTAAGGAGTTTGGTTTATATGCGTCGGCCACAAGGTAAATAATGGTTATTTTGTTAACTAAGGTATAACATGTATTAGACAAGTGATATTCAAGAGTATATGTGTTTTATGTAATGTTTAAATGTCCGAATTGGTGGTAAAAGACTAGTGGTGTATATACATTTTGGCATGTATAATGTAACACCCCGTACCCGAGACCGTTGCCGGAGTCAAACACGAGGTGTTAACGGACTTAATTCATTAATTAAACAGCTCATACAATTCATTTTAAAATTTCCAGACAAGCTGGCTAACTGCATCACAGTCGCTTTAAAAATCATATCTCGAGTTTCGAAACTCAAAATCCAATTCCGTAAATTTTTCCTGAAACTAGACTCATATATATATCTACTAATTTTTTCTAGAATTTTGGTTGGGCCAATTAGTACAGTTTATTAGTTAAAGTCTCCCTGTTTCAGGGTTCAACTACTCTGACCTCTGTGTATTACGAATCAGATATCTCCCTGTACAGAGCTTCAATGACTATGATGTTTATCTCTAATAAAACTAGACTCAATAAGGAATCTGTACATATAAAGCATGACTTCTAATTATCTTTGTAACATTTATGATGAATTTCCAAATTCAGAACAGGGGATCCAGAAATCGCTCTGGCCCTGTTTCACAAAAATTTAAACATCTCATAAAATATAGCTCATATACCTGTTTCGCTTATTCCATATGAAAATAGACTCATCAAAATTCGATTCCATAACTTATTCATTATTTAATTCCATTTCTACTATTTTTAGTGATTTTTTAAACTCACGTCACTGCTGCTGTCTGAATCTATTTTATGGTAAATTTTACCTATTTCATGGTTTCCATGGATTAGCTAGCAATTTGACATACATAATACCAAATATGATCATGATTAGCCATTCCAATGGCTAATCATTACCAAGCATTTCTATTTCCATACCACTCAATAACCATATCATAAGACCATATATACAAAATGATTATAATGCTATACATGCCATACTCAAAATATACAAGCCATTATGCCAAGATGGTATACGGATAGTGTGAGCGTGCCTCCGACCGCTTCCGATTTCCGAGCTGGCTTGTCAACACTACAAGGAATGAAAAGGAGGAGTAAGCATAAATGCTTAGTAAGCTCACATGCAAATAGCAAGTAACATAACCATATAAGCAAACATAAAACATCATTTGCATAATCATCACCAAGACATTCATATCACCTTTTATTTATCATCTTACCATATTGTTGTTATATCGAGTTTTCAACCCGAGGGTTAAGTACATACCTGTTCAAAGTATCCATTTCACAACACTTACCAATACGTCCCTTTCATCTTGAGTATTCCTCCATTTGAGTAGAACTTTACCCGTTGAACACATCGAATATAATTCGGATACATGGATAACTTGCACATAAGTGCCACATATTCAATCAAGCAATCATGTAACCCGCCCATAAGCGAACTCGGACTCAACTCAACGAGCTCGGGCGTTCGATCCATAAGTGAACTCGGACTCAACTCAACGAGTTCGGATGCCTAGTTACATCTCACGAACTCGGACTCAACTCAACGAGTTCGGACATTCGCATCCATAAGTGAACTCGGACTCAACTCAACGAGTTCGGATGCCCAAATATCCCAGTGACATGTCACTTGTATCCTAATCCATTCCCGAGGTTCAACGGACCTTTTCCCAATCATGTGTCTCAACCATCTTCTATGGAATGCCGATACGATACTCGGTAGTATTTCACATTTTCCAAGTATATCACATAATTTGACATATTATCAAACAATTATCACAAGTATAATATTTCATAATAATTATCATATCATTTAAAAACATTAAAACATTTAAAATAATAACTATGTTACCAACATTTACATATGAACTTACCTCGTATGCTAAAATGGCTATTTTACCATTTCGTCCACAACTTGGTATTTTCCCCATTTTAGCCCAATTTCAGTTTTCCTTGCTCTATCATTTAAAATATAGTCTAATTAGGACTCACATTATTCAAATTGACCCAAAATCATATTTTGGAAAAATTACAATTTTGCCCCTAAACTTTTGCATATTTACACTTTTGCCCCAAAGCTCGTAAATTAAAATTCAGCCTATTTTCTTATGTTTTATGACATGCTGATCATTTTTCCTTCTATGGCAACATCAAATTCTCACTCTAACATGTACTTATGACTATTAGGTATTTTTACCGATTAAGCCCTTTTGCTCGCTTTTCACTTAAAACCGAGTAGCACAAGTTGTCTAACATAATTTAAAACTTCATATTTTATCATAAAACACCAAAATACACAAATTTCACCTATGGGTATTTTTCCAAATATAAACCCTAGGTTAAATTATTGCTAGCATAAGCTAAATCGAGCTACGGACTCCAAAACGTAAAAATCATTAAAAACGAGGCTAGAACGGACTTACAATCGAGCTTGGAAGCTTGAAAACCCTATCCATGGTTTCTCCTTGCTATATTCGGCCATGGGGTTGAAGATGAGCAAAATTGGCTTTAATTTTGTATTTTAATTCATTTTACCCTAAATGACCAAAATGCCCTTACTACTAAACTTTCCAAAAATTTCATCCATGTCCAATTTTTGTCCATAGACTTAGAAATTGGTAAAATTACTCTTTAAGGACCTCTAATTAATAATCTAATTCAATTTTATGCAAAATACTTCTAGAACACAAGTTTTGCAATTTATTCAATTTAGTCCCAAATTTCAAATTAAGCACTTTATGCATAAAATTTCTTCACGATATTTTCACACAATCATGCAATCATATCATAGACCTTAAAATAATCATAAAATAATTATTTATATCTCGGATTTTGTGGTCACGAAACCACTATTCCGACTAGGCCCAAAATCGGATATTACAACTCTCCCCTTCAGGATTTTCGTCCCGAAAATCTTACCGAAAAGTGGTCTTCACTTTTAATCTCATATTTGGTGTCAAGAACTTGCACTTAGACTGTACCTCCAATACATCTCTTCAATTTCTCATATGATCTAAAAGCTTACAGTCTCAACTCTCAACTGTTCTTAAATTTTCAACCCTTCTTAATTTCCCATGATATCATGACATAAAACCCGGATCTCAACTTGATTTAATGGAGACCGGAATTCCAAGAAATCCGACAATCAAAGAGACCTGAAATTCCATGAATCTGATGAGTAGGAATTCATTCAATACAGATGTGATTTATAGATCTCGCAAAAAATTTAACAATAAGATACATCACATTTTCCTTTTTCCGCCATAGAAATAATTCTGATATGGCCTCAAGAATAATCCTTCTCATTTCCATCCCAATATCAACATTGACAAGGATAATTTTGATAGATCCCAATGCTCGGCTTTAACCCCTTTAACAACTCCGATTTTATGTAACATCGGATGCTCTAAACTATCACATTACCTCACTGTCTTGAAACACATCACAATTCATACAACAATACATTACTGAAAGTCATGAAGTCATTGCTCAATGTAGACTAGTCTAGTTCGGGACGCTTTGTTACCAATATTCTCATCTATCCGAACTCGTCAACATGTAATAAACTTTTCAGCTTTCACAAGATGGAAACCTTATCATTCGTAGTGACTTAAACTAATATTCAACTCTTTCTAATAAATATAGACTTCTCGTTCAAACTATTTACTCTTTGATCGACTAAAACTCGCGCTTTTATCACCTATGCCTTTACTGATGTCAAATCCTTACACAGAAATTAGAAAAAATCCCAATACTAAAATCACCACATTACCAAGATCAAATTAGAAGTATAGTCATATTTGACATGATTATCACGAGCTGAAGAACGTACTTCGAACATGAGTCATAATTGACAAATTATGGAACAAAGATAATAAGAAAACCGAATAAAGAAATCCAAGATAGAGAAACCCAGAATAAAGAAATCCAGAATAAAGAGATCCAGGATAAAGAAACCCAAGATACGATACTATGCCGGAGAATCGAAAACCAAATTCATAGAGAAAATACAGAATACCTCGATAATTCTTCAAAGAAAGAAAGTCCAAAAGAAAACATCATTTAATCCCATGAAATCAAATATAACAAGATCAATATATCTTCCCATACATATATATCGATGAAGCATCAAGTAGAAGAAACAGAATCATAATATCATATGAATTCTCTCATCAATTCTTATCGACGAAATGAAATAGAATACCCGATAAAATAGAGCAATATAAATTATAAACCATCAGACTACCAATGCTTTCATCCAACACCGAATTAGAAGACATTCCCATATAACAAGAATTTCTTCGAAGATCAATAGCCATAGAAATATTTCGAGAACGGGTGAACACATAGAACATCTCAAAAGAGATCGCTAAATCTGTCCGGTCATAACTGTCACACTCGGATAATTCACATTTGAAATATCATTTCCCCAACTAGTTCTCGTCACAAATTTCATATTAAATCATTCACTAAAAAGGCCAATTTGAATAAATTTCGATTTACACTTTTCTCGACCTTGCACTTGAGTAATTCGATTTACCAAGGAGAATTCCTTTTCTAACTAGGACAAGGCATAACTCCAATAATTTTTATATCAATCGATACTTTCGGCTCGACTTTACTTATCAGCTCATTTTCAATCTCGGATCATACTTATAATTATTCTATCACTTGAACTCTTTGGGTTTTCAACAGAAACTTATTCAATACAAATCTCATGAAATTCCATTATAAGTACCACTTTGGTAAGGGGAGGTTGTAGGACCTCGACTCGACTTTCTTATACATACACATATGACACAACTTCCATCATCATAGTAACATCATCAAAATCATGTCATTCATTCATGTTGGCTTACACCAATTTTCCTATTGTCCCATTTAGACAATATACTTATGCATACATTCTATGTTTTCTAGACAGCTTTACTTATCCATTCAATTAATTAAATTAATTCATGCTCATGACATTATATAAGGCCAAACAAACATAAATATTTGCATCACAATCACAACTTTCATTTCGTGCATCATCATGTACATATCATTACAATCATACAATTCAGTCCAACAATTTAACATAGATAAGTTCATTTCATTATAATCCTTTATCTCATAAAAATTATATACCATTAACATTCATCAACATTCGACATCCAATCAAGACAAGGACATTTTCATTCAGTATCATAATATTATGACCTTTATTCATACCTCTACTACTTTCTATTTATTCCGTTCATCTTATCAAGTAAGCCACATACACTACATCATATGAGCATTAAGCAAATATGAATATTTATCACAACATGAACTTTCATCTCACATATTATCACATATGTATCATAAACCTTTATTCATACTTTTCTGAACTGAGACTTATCATAATCATAATTTTACTCAAATACCTTTACTTAACATTGAACATGGTTGGCGCAGCTCGGTTGGAGAGTACCCTGTCTAAATAAGACGGTACTTATACGCGTCGGAAGACATCACACTATCACAGATCAGTGGCATGTATAGCTAAACTTTTACACATGCTAGGTTAGTCCGAGAACCGACTAAACCTGCTCTGGTACCACTAAATGTAACACCCCGTACCCGATACCATTGCCGGAGTCGAACACGAGGTGTTAACGGACTTAATTCATTAATTAAACAGCTCATACAATTCATTTTAAAATTTCCAGACAAGCTGGCTAACTGCATCACAGTCGCTTTAAAAATCATATCTCGAGTTTCGAAACTCAAAATCCAATTCCGTAAATTTTTCCTGAAACTAGACTCATATATATATCTACTAATTTTTTCTAGAATTTTGGTTGGGCCAATTAGTACAGTTTATTAGTTAAAGTCTCCCCTGTTTCAGGGTTCAACTACTCTGACCTCTGTGTATTACGAATCAGATATCTCCCTGTACAGAGCTTCAATGACTATGCTGTTTATCTCTAATAAAACTAGACTCAATAAGGAATCTGTACATATAAAGCATGACTTCTAATTATCTTTGTAAAATTTATGGTGAATTTCCAAATTCAGAACAGGGGATCCAGAAATCGCTCTGGCCCTATTTCACAAAAATTTAAACATCTCATAAAATATAGCTCATATACCTGTTTCGCTTATTCCATATGAAAATAGACTCATCAAACTTCGATTCCATAACTTATTCATTATTTAATTCCATTTCTACTATTTTTAGTGATTTTTTAAACTCACGTCACTGCTGCTATCTGAATCTATTTTATGGTAAATTTTACCTATTTCATGGTTTCCATGGATTAGCTAGCAATTTGACATACATAATACCAAATATGATCATGATTAGCCATTCCAATGGCTAATCATTACCAAGCATTTCTATTTCCATACCACTCAATAACCATATCATAAGACCATATATACAAAATGATTATAATGCTATACATGCCATACTCAAAATATACAAGCCATTATGCCAAGATGGTATACGGATAGTGTGAGCGTGCCTCCGACCGTTTCCGATTTCCGAGCTGGCTTGTCAACACTACAAGGAATGAAAAGGAGGGAGTAAGCATAAATTCTTAGTAAGCTCACATGCAAATAGCAAGTAACATAACCATATAAGCAAACATAAAACATCATTTGCATAGTCATCACCAAGACATTCATATCACCTTTTCAGTTATCATCTTACCATATTGTTGTTATATCGAGTTTTCAACCCGAGGGTTAAGTACATACCTGTTCAAAGTATCCATTTCACAACACTTACCAATACGTCCCTTTCATCTTGAGTATTCCTCCATTTGAGTAGAACTTTACCCGTTGAACACATCGGAATATAATTCGGATACATGGATAACTTGCACATAAGTGCCACATATTCAATCAAGCAATCATGTAACCCGCCCATAAGCGAACTCGGACTCAACTCAACGAGCTCGGCGTTCGCATCCATAAGTGAACTCGGACTCAACTCAACGAGTTCGGATGCCTAGTTACATCTCACGAACTCGGACTCAACTCAACGAGTTCGGACATTCGCATCCATAAGTGAACTCGGACTCAACTCAACGAGTTCGGATGCCCAAATATCCCAAAGTGACATGTCACTTGTATCCTAATCCATTCCCGAGGTTCAACGGACCTTTTCCCAATCATGTGTCTCAACCATCTTCTACGGAATGCCGATACCGATACTCGGTAGTATTTCACATTTTCCAAGTATATCACATAATTTGACATATTATCAAATAATTATCACAAGTATAATATTTCATAATAATTATCATATCATTTAAAAACATTAAAACATTTAAAATAATAACTATGTTACCAACATTTACATATGAACTTACCTCGTATGCTAAAATGGCTATTTTTACCATTTCGTCCACAACTTGGTATTTTCCCCATTTTAGCCCAATTTCAGTTTTCCTTGCTCTATCATTTAAAATATAGTCTAATTAGGACTCACATTATTCAAATTGACCCAAAATCATATTTTGGAAAAATTACAATTTTGCCCCTAAACTTTTGCATATTTACACTTTTGCCCCAAAGCTCGTAAATTAAAATTCAGCCTATTTTCTTATGTTTTATGACATGCTGATCATTTTTCCCTTCTATGGCAACATCAAATTCTCACTCTAACATGTACTTATGACTATTAGGTATTTTTACCGATTAAGCCCTTTTGCTCGTTTTCACTTAAAACCGAGTAGCACAAGTTGTCTAACATAATTTAAAACTTCATATTCTATCATAAAACACCAAAATACACAAATTTCACCTATGGGTATTTTTCCAAATATAAACCCTAGGTTAAATTATTGCTAGCATAAGCTAAATCGAGCTACTGGGACTCCAAAAACGTAAAAATCATTAAAAACGAGGCTAGAACGGACTTACAATCGAGCTTGGAAGCTTGAAAAACCCTAGCCATGGTTTCTCCTTGCTATATTCGGCCATGGGGTTGAAGATGAGCAAAATTGGCTTTTAATTTTGTATTTTAATTCATTTTACCCTAAATGACCAAAATGCCCTTACTACTAAACTTTCCAAAATTCCATCCATGTCCAATTTTTGTCCATAGACTTAGAAATTGGTAAAATTACTCTTTAAGGACCTCTAATTAATAATCTAATTCAATTTTATGCAAAATACTTCTAGAACACAAGTTTTGCAATTTATTCAATTTAGTCCCAAATTTCAAATTAAGCACTTTATGCATAAAATTTCTTCACGAAATTTTCACACAATCATGCAATCATATCATAGACCTTAAAATAATCATAAAATAATTATTTATATCTCGGATTTTGTGGTCACGAAACTACTATTCCGACTAGGCCCAAAATCAGGATATTACATATAATGAGTGCAATTCAAGTCGCTACTGTGTTATAAAATGGTTAACTATAAATAATTGATTAAGTATACTTTTAGTATGTGAACTAAGCTTGATTAGCATTATTATTGATGTTCGCAATAGTTCCATTTCATTATGATTAAAATGTGTATAAGTTTTATTTATTCATTGAAATTTATTTAACCATTTATGGATTATTAATACCGTATAAGTTAATTTCTAAAATGCTTTGTGCTAGATTTTATTTGATTTAAATTTATACTTGTATAGAAATATGACATAAAAATGATTGATGTTTATTAGATATTCGAATATCATTAACATGTTCATTATATGATTTGTAACTTTTTTTTTTGTATTATGTACTAATAATTTCATGATTAAAAATTAATTACACATTCGTTTACATATATGAATATGACTTGTGTGAATATTCAGAGTCGTGCTTTTGTTCAAGAATACCTAAGGACCCTATTCGGTGTGACGGATACGGGTTAGGGTGTTACATGACCCCCTTATTATTTTTTTATATAATTTTTAAAATATATAATACATAAAAATACTAAAAATATTAAAATAAATATTTCCCAACAAATTGAAATTAAATTTAAAATATATATATACTTACATAACACTAAGATAAGTACAACTTAACAAGCAAATGCCTCTAAAATAGTAACAATAAAATAAGAGTTATACAATATTTAAATAATAACAACAAAATAATAGCAATATAGTGAAAAAAAAAGAAAATAACGACAAAAAAGTAAAAAGCAGCAAGAAAACAGTAAAAAAAAAGAACTTTTTTTTTTTGCATATTCGGGTCGGGCAATACTCGAGCCAAAAAAGCTTTACCTGAGGCCTGACCCATTTTCTAAACGAGTCTTATTTTTTTACTCAAATCCATTTCTCAAACCTATATTTTTACCTAAATTTTCTCATTTTTCAAGCGGACCGATACGACAACCTATGCACAGTTGTACTTAAAAGCTACACTCTATGACTAGGAGGGGTTTAAACCGGAAGGAGTGGTTATAATAGCATCATGAGAAAGAGACATGGCATAGGGCCTTAAGTAGTTATTTAATTAAAACGATAATGACCCGTCATCGATCACTCGGTTCATAACATTATAAAAAGAAACCATAATTACTTATGTAATTAATCTAAACACACACATCAGATCACAATGGAAATCAATCCACTTCCAAACCTAAACCATAATAATAATAATAATAATAATAATAATAATAATAATTCATCATTTATAGAATTCCATGACAGCAATCGCATCGAAAGCAAGGCACTTAAGTTGAAAGCTTGAAAACCCAGCATTAATGGCCATAGACTCGAACTGTTTTGCAGTCCTTTGTTTAGCACCAAATAGCGTACCCATATAAAGATCCAATTGACAAACAAGCTTATCACCATTGCTTGCCTCTGCTTCCTCAACCATCATATGACTTATTACTATCACTTTCCCTTTCTCTTCTAATGCTTCGTAACAGTTTTTTAGGAGCTTTAAGCAATGCTCATCATCCCAATTGTGAAGCACTTCCTACAAAAACACACAAACAAATTAAAATTGATACAATCGTAAAGTTTTGAATCCATCTAACTCCTATATAACCATGCATATCTACCTTCATCATTATGGTATCTGCTTTGGGAACAGTTGAGAACATATCTCCTCCTACATGCTCAATGCCTGCATGATATCAAAGATCAACTTACGAGCCTACTTGATTGCCAGACAATTTTTGTAATTATACTTATTTAGAGTTTAAAGTTGGGTTATATAATTACCAGGGAAAGATGGGGCTTGTTGTACAACATGAGGCAAGTCATAATTAACGCCTTTAATGGTAGGATATTTGGAGATGATGATATTGAGAGTAACCCCATATCCACCCCCAACATCTACCAAGGTGGTAATACCTTGGAATCCATGGTATTTCTCAAGTATTTTCTTCACTGATATCTTCGAAAGATTTATCATTGCGGTGTCAAAACTCTTATCATATTCTGGGTTTAAGCTCTTAAATTGATAAAAGGGCATACCATGCACTTTCTCAAACAGATTCCCACCTTCAAGGACAAGATCTTTCAAGCGTGACCTATATAAATCATTTATGCTAAACACATTTGATCAAATAATTATGACAAAAGAAAAGAAAAATCAGATTAGACAATAACTCAACGTACCAGACATCAACCTGGATCTTTTTCATAGAAAATGCATCCAATGCCAAAGTTCCTCTATTTTCGTCATTAACAAAAATTTTACCGGCCAAAGTAAGCTCATAGAGTCTTTCGCCATCTTCTCCATAACTGGCGCCGGTGACTAAATCATAGCAGGCAAGGAGCTTAAGCATGCGATCGAGAAGGGAAGCGGCGTCGGGATTCTTCGTGCCAATCTCCGAAGCGATGTGGTTGGAAGAAAGCTTGGCATGGGGACCTGCTTTCGCTAATATATCGAAAACACCGAGTTGGATTGCGGCATCCAAAACGTAAGGAAATATACCGCTGCATCGTAAATACATAGCATAGCCGAATGCCTCTTCTTCTTCGGACATGGCGAACGACGAACTCAACTGATTCACGAGTGAACTCATTTTTTTCCTTGCTTTTCTCTTTTAATTTACTTTCTGGGTAAATGTTTACTCTATAACTATATATAGAAGTAAAAGGTATGTGATTTCACTCCTCAAATTTGTAATATGTATAAAAAAAAGAAAGGATATATTTTGGGTTAAAAAAAATATATTTTTTAAACTTGATCACTTATAACTATTAAAAAATTTCTATTTACTGACAGGGACATATAGTGACGGGCCAAATCCGTCAGTAAAAGGGTTATACAGACAACAATAATTAGCCGTCAGAATAGAGTCAAATATATTAACACCTATTCTAAATCCGTCTGTAAAAAGTCTAATCAATAATTAGCCATCGAGAACTCCCTTACGTTTTTTTCAGTTTTTTCTTAGTTCCCATCCAAACCCTAATCAATCATCACCTTCTTAGTTTGTCCATTGAAGTCATCTCTCATGAAGAATTCTTTGGTACCCATGGATCCAGTGGTTGTCTCCTAACAAGGTAAATTTTCTGTTTTTCAATTTTATTTTATAAAAGAGCATTCTTCTCTTGGTGGTTGAGTGAACTAAAATCAAAGCGAGGTCTTCCAATTAATGCACACTTGTTTGGTTTGGCGATCAAAGGAGATTTTAGAGGAGCTGTACGAGAAGTCAAGGAAGAAACTGGAGTAAGTATTTTTCGCTTGATAAACATAGCCTTTTGGTTATTATTTTGAATTCAAAATGTTTGGAGTCTAATTAGGCTAATTGGAAATAGTATTTGACTTAATCTGCTAAAATAATAAACTTTTAAAATTGTTTCTCCTTATAAGTACATTACAACCACTTCCTCCTCAACCTTTGCATGATCATTTTGCAAGTTGTCATTCTAATGTCATGCTTGGCTTCTCTTTAGGTGGAAAAGACAACATTGTGAAACTTTGGGATGCTAAGACAGGAGAAAGCTTTGCTCGCTGTGAGTAAATATCTTGGTGAAACTCATAGAAATGCTAATGATTTTAATTATTTTGAGAAGTAATGGAAGTCTTTTGCAGTCATGACCATAAAAATACAGTACTTTGTGTCAGTTGGAACCAGAATGAGAATTGGGTGTTGACTGCTGCAAAGGATCAAACCATTAAGGTCACTATCCTTTTTCTCCCTGCATTATTTAATTGATGGGAGTCTATATATATATATATATATATATATATATATATATATATGGATTATTAAGTTGGTGTGTGACAATGCTAATTATCAGAGGCATTCAAACATTTGAAACATTCGGTCTATAGACCTTGATGGGGTTAAACTCGAAGTTATAATCATTACGGCTGATAATACTATAAATGAACAAGACTTTTTACCCAAGAAAAATTATTTTTTTTTGTATATTAATTTTTTTTTTCATATTAAAATTCTTTTTATGATATTCATCTATGAACATGCTCATCTGTTTTAATATATATAATACATGTGCAAGGTTCATTACGCCCTTCCATATCCAAAGCTAATTTATTTCTCTTTTATTTCAAATATTAGTTTTATATTTATTGTTGTTCTTTGGAAGACTAAAGTAACAAAAAGAGTCTTGAACTTTATCACTTTTTTTACTTTAGCCCTTACACATTTATTTGGGTACTATAAAGCATAGAGTCTTGCTTAGAAAAAGTGATGAATTCCATGTAAGGTTTGTGTTTCATTTAATTTCTTCTCTCTTTCCCTTTTTAATTTCTTTTTTCTGTGAATTACTTTTTGGGTATTTTAGTTTTAATCTAAGTAAGAACAACTGGCTTTTAAGCTTTCATATTGATGCTTTATTATTGACAAAAACTTTTTAAAATCTTGTCTTTTTTTTTTAACAATCTCATTATAAGTATGGATCTTTTATCGAAATAGAGTGACCTTTTATTTATTATTTATTGTATATTTACTTTTCTATTTTATATTTATATATAGTATTATTAGCCAAAACAAAATAAAATAAGCACGCCCCGTAATTCTTTCTCAGCCAGACTTGGGCAGAATAGCAGAGCAAGTACAAGTATTAGTAGCATAAAAAAATGCGCTCCTCATCATTAAATTAATGTGTTTGCTCGCAGTAATTGTAGCCTCTCGGGAGAATCAATGACTGCATCTTTGAGGCATTTGCTAGTACTAGTATAGTTGAGAATTATTGATCATATCTGCTCTTTTTGACACACTGCTTAGAGCTACCCTTAGAATGCGCTTCAACGTACTCGAACCCATGTCCTCCTGCATTGGCAACAATGCCCATGCCAATCGAGCTAAGACTCAGTCGGTAAAATCTTGTATATTTTCTTCCCCTTTTATTGAGAAACTTCTATTTTAGCATAGGATTTGTTGTTTAGAGGCTATTTGTCTTAGTAAAATGATGTATAATCTGAATTTCAAACATGACATTTTTTAATCACGGGGTTTAATTTCTTAACATGATGCAAGTTCTTGACAAATTATTTACTTTCTAAAAGGAGCTCTGTGTAGTCATTCAGATTTCTATCTTTTTCTGAATATTAGTTTACTAGTTTAACAAATGTTATTTGTTCATTGACATATTTGGTTGATCAATGCTTTAAATTTTTGTGGATATAATTTGCTTTGCTTGAATTCTTCAAGGACCGAGTATAATAGTTATAATGGATAGCTTTGTTTAGAAATTTGATACCTTTTAGTATTTTTCAATTATATTTTTAATTACAATTTGTACTTTTTAATTCTTACTGACGTAAACTATTAGGAGAGGTTGTATATTTTTGAACTTTTAGTGACCAGTAATTGCCTCATACTGACAGCAGATTATAAAAAATACAAAAACTCAAAATAAATTTGTTGACAGAATCACCGTCGCAAAATCATATAGTAATTTATGATGGTAATAAAATCGTCAATAAAAGTGATGAAATAGAAATAGCTGGCAGTATGTTTATTGATAGACAGGCTGTCAATATAGCTAGGAGGTGTATATTGACGGAAAGTTTACGTCGCTAAATGTTTATGTCGACATAACCTTATAGCAACGGCTTATATTTCGTCGGGTGTTTCTTTTGACCATCGGTATAGATATTTTAGGTATATATTGGATGTGCATATAGTGACGGATTTTGGCTGTTGGTAAATGAATTTTTTTTGTAGTGAACTAGTTGGTATTTAAATTTTTTAACTTATTGATACATAAATTTGGAATCCATTATTATTTTATAATGTGATTAAAATATGATGATGTATAATGTGATTAAAATATGATGATGTAATATTGACAGTAAAAAATAATGCTACACAAGTGGCAAGTATTAATAGAAAAATAAAATACAAATGAATGATTTATTTAATGCACATATAAAAAATGAAAAAAAAAAGGAAAAAGAGATCCAAATAAAACTGAAGCAAAGTTGATATTGGATGCCAAAGAAACTCTTTTTGAAGATAAAAACGTCATCACTGATTTAGTTCCTTCCTCTTCCTCCACTGTTAATGACATCATTGACTATATAGTGTTACGTTTTAACCCTAAACTACCTTTAAAATCTTTCAATAAAATTATAAGCTCTTCTGTAATTTGTTATTTCGGCTGAATACTAGAATATTGAATTATATATATTTATTTATTAAGGTACGAGATACATGACAAATAATTTTTTTTTTGAATGTGACAAAATAATAAATATGTGAAAGCATTTTTGGGGCTTTCTTTATGAAGAAAGTTTTATGAAAATTTTGCTAACCTATACATACATAGAGAATCTCCCCCAAGCTAAAAACAAATGGATAATATATAAAGAAAAGGGTTAATACACTATTTAGTAATCAAGAAATAAAAATAAACTTAAAAGAGAAAGAAAATGACTATCCAATGAGGATTTTTAGAATTGAAGTTTGGGCAATGTTGCGAGTTCCGCGTATTGCGTGAGACAAGGAGTTCAAGAAATTGAATTGGAATATGATAATAAGGTTTTAGTTGAGTTGCTTTTAGTTAGATGGCATGACCATAGTAAATTGGTGGAGTTAAGTTTAGTACATTAACTTCTAAGCAGTAATGATTCATCACATTATGAGATCTTTAATATATAGTGACTGATCATATGGCAAAAGGTATTATAAGTGAGTTTGCACTTTTACAGTGAGTTGAAGAGTCATTATTCTCTGTGGTTAATTTATTGTTGATTGATTGAAATGCTTCTATGCAGATTTATTTAAAGGTTTGATGTAATCGCTTTATATTGTTGTTTTCTAAAAAAACATACTAAATAAATTATACGGGTGGATAATATTTAAAACATGAATTGAATTAGATAAATTGGCATGGAGGAGTTTATATAAGCAATTTATCAAATGAAAATAATATGTTTATTTTGGTTTAGTTTTCTTCTTTTGGTAATACAACCTTAATTAATTGATGTAATGTTTTCATGGTACAAAACTAATTAAAATTCAAAAACATATTTTAAACAAATAATATTATATATTCGAGGAATAAATTATATTAGTATCATCATAAAAAGTATAATTTTTAGGCATCAATAAAATAATACTATGTCATTAAATTTTAAAGATAATAAAGTATTATTATATACTCATCTATATTTAGTATATTCTCCAACTTAATTGAACTTTAATTAAATTACTTAAAATAATTAATTTTTAAATTATAAACAAACATCATTTTTCTTTTACAAATTTTAGTCATTTTGTTTTTTTCTTGTAAGTTAATTTTTTTGTACAAATTTTTATGTCATTGACACATAATTATGTTAATTATTTTATCTAGAACCCAGAACTTTGAACTTAAACTTTGAACCTTAAACCCTGAATCTCACGGTTCAAGGTTTAGGTTCATGATTTAAGATTCAGGGTTCGAGTTTGGGTTTGGATTTGGGTTTGGGTTTTGGGTTCAGGGTTTAAGACTCAAGTTTAGGGTTCAAGGTTATGGGTTTGAGGTTCAAGGTTCAAGGTTCAGGTTCAAGGGTCAAGGGTTTGGGGTTACATGTTACGAGTTTAGGATTCAGGGTTGGTTCATGGTTCAAGGGTCTAGAGTTATGTGTTTGGGTTTAGGGTTTGAGATTCTAGGTTTTGGGTTAAGGGTTCAGCATTTCGATATTGAGATTTAAGGTAAAAAAATTACCAAAATTATGTGTTAATGAAATAGAAAAAATTGTTGAAATGTCATTAAATAATTGGAAAGGGACCATGAATAACGTGATAGGAATGATCTATAAAATAATTTCTCTATGTATGAGTATAATAATTTCATGTCTTTAAAATTTGATGATGTGACAAATTTTATTTATGCCTAAAATCTTAATTTTAAAATATGTAAATTATCCTAAACGATAAATAACTCTAATAAAAATTATGTCAAATCAAACCTTGCACATTAATTCAAATATACGTGCTATCAAGTTAGAACACCCAAATAGAACATTTTTATTAAAATTTTGATTTCTAAATAAAATATAATCATCCAAAATTTGAATAAATTACTAATTTGTTTGAATGTACCTAGAAACCAAATTAGTAGCATTTTACGTGAAACTAATTTATGACTGATAATTAAATATGTTATGAACATTTAACGTATTGTGTTACAGAATAAAATTGATTAGGTATTTTAAACTTAATTTAAACATTTATCACGAAAAAGGAAGAGATTTATAAATCTAGAGATTAGATCTTGAGGAGTAATAAAATCATTAGGTAGGTCTTGAAGGTTGAAGAAAAATAGAGAGTTATGTTGAATTTTAAGTGGTGGTGGAGAAGTAAAATCATCTAAGAAAATTGTGTTAAAAGGCGGGTAATAACCAACCAGGAGGCTGTCACTATCACGCCGCGGACAAAATAAAAAATAAAAAGCAAATGACTTGGAGAAGAAAAAAATAAATAAAAGGAGAACCTATACTGTTGATACTATGACAATAATAGGGTAATCCCTTTCAATCTTATTCCTAGACTTCAAGAGAATACATAACATTTACACCGCAGTAGTCATATAAGAATAAGAACGATATTAATATATTCCTAAATATATGCCTAAATATACATATGAATATAATATATAATAATAATTTTATCACACGCATTTGTGTGTGGAAACCACGTATTTAGAACATAAATTTGTGTTTAGAAATAATATACAATATTATGGTAAAGTTGAGGTTTTATTGTTTCTAGATGGCATGGGTCAAATTTCAATATTTTAATTTTTATTGTTTTTATTTAACAAAAAATACACTAGCTATAATATAATTTATTTAAAATGTGTATGGTTATTTTTGTAATTTTTTCAATTGAGTTAGTGTTATTTGACTCATTACATCAAACTCAATTAGGGCTTTAATAATGGTAAAGACAAGAAAAATACAAAAATATCATCATAATAGTATAATTTAATTAAAATGTATAAAGTTATTTTTGTAGTTTCCTCAACCAAGCTAGTGTCACTTGATTCATGACACCAAATTCAGTCAAGGCTTTAATAATAGTGGAGATATACAAACAAAGTGGGCGAAACATTTTTTGTAATAAATTTGAACTATACAAAAATAACAAAATAAATCTTCGGTTGAAGTGGTAAAGATTTTATAAATGTTGGTATTATGGGTTAAAATCGTAATATTTACAACTTTATTATTGATTTTTAAAAAGAAGGAAAAGAAAAATCTCATAATAATATAACTTATTTAAAATATGTAAAATTCTTTTAATAATGTTATTAATCAATGTATATCGAGTTAACTTATAATACCTATGCAATTACACACTTAAATAATAATATAGGTAGAAATGATTATCTTGTTGTGAACAACATTAACACCAAACAAAGTACAATTGACACAAATATATGTTAAATAAAAACCCTTATATATTTCATAAAAAAATCTTTATATTAAATAATGGAAAATAGTAATAAAAAATTGGACATATGAATTTTTTGGTAAAAACTTCTCCATTACCTTTCAATTTTGAAATTGAGTAAATTAGTCCCTTTCAAAAAAAAATTTGGAGCAATTTAATCTCTATCAATTTTGAAAGTAAGCAATTAAAAATAATTAATCACGATGTTAATGTCTTTCGTTATTTGTGCATAAGTTTGATAGGTAAAATAACAAATTTATCATTTGATGTTTACATATTTTGTTAATTTGGTCTTGATTCTAAAAGTTCAACAAATTTAGCTATGAAAATAGAATGTCGATAACAACAATGTATCGCAAAGAAAAGAGAAAGAAAAATAAAAAACACACAGATTTTACGTGGAAACCCTTTCAGGAAAAAAACAACGAGCAGAGGAGAAGATAGTTCACTATGTCAAATTCGAAATATTACAAGAGGAGTAGGCTATGTCTATTTATAGGCTTGTAAAACCACATTCTAACAGAAGGAGTGTAGTAAGATTGAAACACCTTATTATAATCAATATCAAATAGATGGTGTTTAATAAGGTTTAAAAAACATTATTCTAAAATAAAATAAAAGAAGTGTAGTTCTATATAGGTTTTAGTTTTATTTTATTTTACCACTGTATTTTATTTTAATAAGGATTCGGGTTACTCAATTTTAACAATCTTCACCTTGACACGAATTCTCAATGAACAAGTTCTTCATCGCGAACTCTCAACGAACAAGTTGTCCACCTCTTCCATAAAACACCTTAAAGGTTTAACTTCAACAATGAACACCAACCAAGTCTAAGTAATGCTCAAACTTGGTTATGGGAAGTGACTTAGTTATCATATCTGCAAGATTTTCATGAGTATTAATTTCACTCACAACAATATCACCACGAGCAATAATATCACGAACAAAATGATACCGAACATCAATTTACTTTGTTCTCTCATGAAACATTTGATCTTTTGTAAGGAAAATGGCACTTTGACTATCACAAAATACTGTACTGATTTGAAGGTCTTCATTGAGTTTACTAAAGAGTCCCTTCAACCAAATGACTTTTTTACAAGCCTCAGTAATCACCATGTACTCAGCTTCAATGGTAGATAAAGCAACTATAGTTTGCAATGTAGCACCCCAAACCCGGCCCAGTCGTTAAGGCTGAATCCGACGTGCCACTTTGAAGTCAAAAATCCGTGTTCCCTTTTTAGTGTTTTAAAAAGCCGACTTTTGTCAAACTAACCAAGTGAATGGAAGCTGGGCACCAGGTAGGTATCCATAACAGAGGAGGTGAGCCATGAAGGCTGCTTAAGTACCAAGCTCTCCGATTGGATCCAATCCTAGACATGCCCACATCCATTGCCACACTTGGTTATAACAAGTTGAAATTTCTTTGAGTGATTATCTTTGGTAAATCGAATATTCGTGATGTCGTGTTATTTTTAAAAAAAACAAGTATCATTTTGAAATCACGCCCTAAGTCTAGCCCATTTGAATTAGTATCCATCAATTTAAAGTTGTTTTTAATAATATAATCCCGTAAAAATCAAAGAAGAAAATAAAGTTAAAATGGCCTTATTACAACCCAAAATTAAATAGAAATTAAAAATAACTTAAGAAAATCAGTTTCTTTTTCAAACCCAAAAGTATTCACCATGGCCACTCTGAATCCCTCCTATCAAGTCACCCACATTAAGGCTCACTGCAAGGTTAAAGAAGGGGTGAGTTTGAGGAAACTCGATGTGTAAGGAAAACCCATTCAAAGCCCAAGTCACTCAAGCCCATTGGGCCTAAGCCCATTCAGTGTAAGTGGTCTTGGGGCGAGCCCTTTTCAGACATAATAAACCGGGCCTTAGCCCTTATTCAGATAACAAGATGGCCCATAGGCTCATTTCAAAATACATGCAACATCAAGAACATATGCAAGGCCATTTGGGAGACTACTCAACCCACCAACCACTACACTCCACCGTACCAGCCATACACTCCATGTGGGAATAGCTCAACCCACCCAAATTTAACACTCCACATTTGCCTTTCTTTGCTCGCTTATCAAAGAATTGAGGCAAAGCCTCCAGTACGTGGACAAGCCACTTTCAGCACTTCCTCCGTCAATATCCCAGTCCCATGCATCAGATAATAACAACATGACATGCAGTAAATAACAACAATCAAACATGCATTTAGGTCAATTTAACCCTATGGGTATTTTGGTAATTTATCTCCTAGGGGTAAAACTGTAAAATTTTCACTTTTAAAGGTATTTCAGTAATTTATCTATTTTAGGGTTTTTCATGCATATTCCTACCTTTCACGTACTAACAGAATCACTACCAAGGGTTCTTACTGAATTGGGCCCGTTGGCCCATCATTCCAATTTTAGCCCATTAAGCCCCAAAATATCGAGGGCACAGAAATCATGCACTTTGCAGTCCAAACATTGCAGCTTACCAAAAACATTAATCGATTTACCTCACGAGCATTCGCACACTCGCAAATCTACAAAATATCGGTTTTCGGCATTTCTGCTTTTCGACTTTTGCCGATCTAGACTATTTAAAGAGGGTGTTAGTTACACACATTTGCGATTTATATGTCGACGAGATCCACACACGAACCGCCTACAATTGGATTACTAACACGTTAATCTAACTATTCAAATACAAACTACGTATTAACCCCTTACAATATTCGGCCAACCACACCTACAGATCATAGTAAACTTATAAGAAATCAATAAGCAACTCATTAACAAATTTTTGTCAATGTTTACCACATAATCATAATTTCACTGCAAGTTGTCTTCCTGAGCAACAGTCACTAAATTATTTATAACTGGAGCTACGAAACTCCAAATCAAGTACCGTTAATTTTCCCTGAAAATAGACTCATATATCTTCTATCCATAAAATTTTCAGAATTTTTGGTATGGCCAATCAATACCAGATTTTTCTTAAAGTTTCCCATGTTTCACTATTTGACTAATCTGACCACTCTTCATTACGAATCAAATTTCTCATTGTACAGAATTCAAAATATGTTCTCGTTTATTCCATTTGAAACTAGACTCATTAAGATTTAATTACATAATTTATACAGCTTCTAACTCATCTTCCACAATTTATGGTGATTTTCCAAAGTCACATTACCGCTGCTGTCCCAAGCAGATTTATTACCAAATCACGCTTTCACACCTAACTTGCATGCTTGTTATTTAAACATGTATATCACCAATCAATCATCCACATATCTATGATTTTACTTAAGTATAATCTCCATTTCATCATTTTAAAGCATAACATGTTAGCCGATTTTTCCCCTTAGCATCTAAGGCACATGCATGCTCATTTGTTTGGCTCAACTTCACCTATCTTCCATTTTTCATCAAAAGAACATGAAACAACAACCATTTCCTTCATTTTAATTCATGACTAAATGCTCACAACACAACTAAAAACCAAAATATGCTTCAAGAGTTAAGGTAGAATCAAGAAGAACTCATGAACATCAAGATAGAAGCAAACTACCATGAACTTACCTTCAATTTTCTTCCCCAAGTGACCGAACATTCAAGAGCTTTCTCCTCTCCTTTCTTTTCTCTAACTTTAGGCTATGATGAACAAAGATGGACAAAACTTTGTTCTTTTCACCCCTTTTTCTTTTAATAAAATTTCATATTTCATCCATTTAATTCTTTAATACAAAAGACATGAAATTCCCATCATGGAACATTTACCTAAACCATTATCATGGAACATTTACCTAACCCATTATCATGGAACATTTACCTAACCCATTATCATGGAATATTTACCTAATCCATTATCAATTTGTATCAATTTGTACCATAAATTATGGATATCAAGTGCTCATATTGTCTACAACAACATGATGGCTGTCCACTTCATGTAAAATGGGAGGTTTGTCATGCAAATCCTCCTATTTTGCACTCCTATTTATTTGGCCACTTCAATTTAGCCTATAGCATTTTCAAACATTTTCACATAGGTTCTATTTCATAATTTCACCCCCTTTTTCTTATGGAACAAAAATTAACTAAAATTGTCGGGTTCTATCTTAAGCTTGGCTTTCTAGAGGCTCACTAACATAATTAAACTTATGCCATCATTCACAGAATTCCCGAAAATTGGGGCGTTACATGCAAAGTGGCTTTCCAACTGATTGCACAACCTCTGATTCTAAAGACACAACTATCAAAGCTACTTCTTTTGAAATCATGAGAAGTTATAAAGGAATCAAACCTCTTGTACCACTATCTTGATGATTGTTTCAAACCGTAAAGGGAATTTTTCAGCAAACAAACATAGTTCTATTTTTCTGAGACTGTAAAACCCTCTGGTTGTTGCATATAAATATCCTCCTCAAGTTCTCTATGCAAAATGCAATTTTCATATCTAACTGCTCAAGTTCCAAATCATGCATGGCCACAATACCAAGCAAAGCTTGAATCGAACTATGCTTCACAACTAGGGAGAATACATCTGTGAAGTCCACTCTTGGAATTTGATTGTAACCCTTTGCAATAAGCCTTGCTTTATATCTGGGATTTTCAACTCCTGGAGTCCCTTCTTTCTTTTTAAGCACTCATTTACAACGAATAACCTTTTTGCTTTTAGGAAGTTTCACAACATCCCATGTTCTGCTTTTGTGGAGTTATTCTATCTCTTCTTGCATAACAAATATCCATTTTTTTTAGTCTTTCATAGCTAACTGCCTCAGAATAATTAGATGGCTCTTGCTTTGCATCTATATCTTCAACCACATTTAAAGCATAAGCAACTAGATCAGCCTCGACATACTTCTTTGGAGGTTTAATCTCTTTTCTAGTTCTGTTTTTGGCGATAGAGTATTGTGGTGAAGAAGCAACTCTATTTTGAATTTCTATACTAGCTTAAGAAGTCGACTCTATTGTAGATTTTGGATTAATCTGATGCTCAACTTGCTTTTGATTTTCTTTACTGGAAGAGTATTTAAGAGATACGTTAGGTAGCATAGCAGTTTCATAAAAAAACAACATCTCTACTAATCAGCACTTTTTTATTTTCAAGACACCATAACCTATACCTTTTTATACTATCTTTATAACCAAGAAAAACACATTTAATGGATCTCGGCTCCAATTTTCCATTATCAACATGAGCATACGTAGGACACTCAAAGATTTTTAAATCAGAATAATCAGTAGGATTACCAAACCATACCTCTTGTGGAGTCTTTTTCTCAATGGCAATGAATGAAGATCGATTGATCAAAAACATGCAGTAGAGGCTGCTTCGGCCCAAAACGACTTTGGTAAGTTAGCATTTGACAACATACATCGAACTTTTTTCATGATCATTTTATTCATTCGTTCTGCAACGTCGTTTTGTTGTGAAGTATGACGAACTGTCAAGTGTCTCACAATCTCTTCTGACTTGCATAGTTCATTAAACTCATCAGAACAGAACTTTAAGCCATTGTCTATATGGAGGTGTTTTATTTGTTTTCCCACTATTTTTCAATCACAGTTTTTCAAGACTTAAATGCAAAAAACACACGTTTTCTGCTTCAGGAAAAATGCCCAAACTTTTCTGGAAAAATCATCAATAAGTGTTAGCATATAATGAGATCCACCCCTTAAAGGCACTCTGGATAGCCCCCACAGATCAGAATGAATATACTCCAATATTCCCTTTGTGTTATGGATTATTTTGGTGAATCGAACTCTTTTTTGCTTCCCAAAAATGCAATGCTCACAAAACTTTAGTTTGCAAATTCCTTATCGATAAAGAAGTCCTATTTTACTTAATTCTATCATGCCGTTCTCATTCATATGCCCTAGGTGCATATGCCAAAGTCTAGTAACATCATCATTTGACAAGGAAGAGGAAGCGACAGCTGCATCACGAAAACAGTAGAACCCTGCAAAACATATAACTTGGCAGTCTTTCTCTGCCCTTTCGTCACAACGAGGGAACCTTTGAAAATCTTCAAAACCCCACTTTCAGCTGTGTATTTGTACCCTTTTGAATCAAAAGTACACAACAAAATTAAATTTCTCTTCAATTCTGAAACATGTCGACATCACTAAGTGTTCTGACAACTCTGTCAAATATCTTAACTTTAATCATTCCAACACTTGTGATTTTACACGAAGTATTATTTCCCATTAAAAGAACACCTTCAGACATTGTTTTATAAGTTATAAACTAATCTTGATTGGGACTCATGTGGAAGGTGTAGCCCAAATCAAGGATCCACTACTCACTCACTTTAGAATTGTTGACTGAAGCGACTAGAAGTTCACCATCGCTGTAGTCTTCTACAACATCAACTTCACCAGATTTTTTTAGTTGTTTTCCCTTTTGATTCACAGCCTCCCTTTTGATCTTGTTCTGTAGCTTATAGCACTCAAATTTAATGTTTTACCTCTGTTTGAAGACTTTGATCTACCCTTATATTTACTACTAGGATTACATTCCAGTATCTTTCCATGATCATCATTAGCATTCTGATCTTGTCACCTACGAACAATGAAACCCTATCCATGAGAGTCAGGTTTAACCACAAAATGCTTCATTTTATCATATGAGGTCAAAGAATCATAAACCTCATCAACTGTGAGAGCCTCGCGACTATATAAAATTGTGTTTTTAAAGGTTGAATAAGGCTGGGGCAACGAATAAAGTAGAATCAACCCTAGATATTCATTATCATACTGAACCTCCATAGCCTCCAAGTTTGAGAGAATTTCTTTAAACACTGTTATGTGTTCGTGCAGAGATGCACCTTCCTCCAAATGATGAGCATAAAGACGCTGCTTCATATGTAGCTTGCCGGTTAGAGTTTTTGACATACATATTTGTTCTAACCTATTCCATAATGTAGCAGCGATCTTCTCATTCATCACATCTTGCAAAATTTTATTAGACAAATGTAGATGTAACTTTGTTAATGCCTTTCGATCTTTACGCCTCTTATCTTCCTCCGTCAATGTCGAAGGCATCTTATCTATCCCTAGCAGAGCATCCTCTAAGTCCAACTGCGCAAGAACTGCCTGCACCTTTATCTGCCACAACGCGAATCTGGTGCTGCGATCCAACAACGGAATTTCATACTTCAAAGATGCAATTACCGTGATTGAGATGAATAACCTAGAAGCTCTGATACCAATTTGTGAAAAATAGAATGTCGATAATGACAATGTATAGCAAAGAAAAGAGAAAGAAAAATAAAGAACACACAAATTTTACATGGAAACCCTTTCGGGAAAAAACCACGGGCAGAGGAGAAGATAATTCACTATGTCGAATTCGAATGATTACAAGAGGAGTAGACTATGCTTATTAATAGACTTGTAAAACCATATTCTAAGAGGAGTGTAATTAGATTGAAATACCTTGTTCTAATCAATATCAAATGGATGGAGTTTAATAAGGTTTAAAAAACTTTATTCTAAAATAAAATAAAAGAAGTGTAATTCTATATGGATTTTACTTTTATTTTATTTTACCACTGTATTTTATTTTAATAAGGATTCAGGTCACTCAATTCTAACATTAGCCTTAACATTAACACATTTACAAAAATATTGTGTGCTAAATTTGTTAAGTCATGACCAAATTGATAGAATGTGTAAATAATGGCAACTAAACTTGTTATTATACCCGTCAAATTCATGTAAATTTAACAAAAAATATTAACGTTATGATTAAATGTCCTTAGTTTCTCACTTTCAAAATTAACAGGGATTAAATTGCACTAATATTTTTTGAAAGAGACTAATTTGAGATTTAGGCTTCCTTTTAATGCCATAGCTTTAGGTAGTGGCAGAACAAGCTAAAGAGGGGGCGCTTTGTCAAAGCTGACCTAAATAAATTAATTATTTATAAAAATGATCCAAGTATAAAATCTTGTATGAACATAACTTGTTTTTTTACAGTATATGTTGGTGCCGACCATCTCACTGCCGACACCAGTTTCCATCATCCTGTGATGATTTTCTGACGATTGCCTGGTCTATAAAAAATAATTTTTTTTGTGTAGGCACTGTGTTCGTCGGCACCAATATGTATTTTTTTTCAAATACACTTTAAAAATACTAGTATTTTAGGATTTTAAATAAAAAAATAATATTTTAATAGGTGTCGACATTCACAATGTCGACACTGTGTTTGTCAGCACTAATATGTATTTTTTTTCAAATACACTTTAAAAATACTAGTATTTTAGGATTTTAAATAAAAAAGTAAAAAATATTTTAGTAGATGTCGGCATTCACAATGCCGACACTAGTTCAAATTTTAAAAAAATTAATTTTTTGCCCTTTTTTGGTTTAGGCATTCACGTTGCTGGCACCGATTCAATTTTTTTAAAAAAATATGATTTTTTTAATTTCCTGGTGTTGGCATTTACATTGCCGGCATTGGTTCAAATTTTTAAAAAATATTATTTTTATTTTATTATTTGGTGTTGAAGTTCACATTGTTAGCATCGGGGTGGTTTTTGAAAAAAAAAATCCGGCATGCTCTAGTTGTCGGGACCGATAACCGTTTCTTAAAATAGCCAAAAACACTTTATCATTGACAGGAGATTACAGCGCTGTCATATTTGTTGCCACTAACCGTACCTCCTCCACCGTCAATGTCTTCTTCCTCTGCTTGTTGCTACCACCACACAATGCTTTTCGCTGCCTACTTCTTGATCTTGAAGCGACCGACATTGACTTATTCAAAAACAACATTAAATATTAATAATTTTAATTATATATTATATATACTCATTTAACTTAATATCTTTAATAGTCATTTTTTATTATTATCTCATCACAATTACTATATTTAAATTTAAATACAAATTTCACCATTAACTTCAAACTCATCATTAAAATATCCAACCTCACTGAAATAATTAATATCATCCCATCCCTCACCCACCAAAAATCATTATGATCCTGTCCCTGCACTTTTTCTCCTTTTGTTGAAGATGGCCGGTATGGCTTGTATCAATGGCTAGATTTAGATAGGTTTGGGGATCTGTATTTAATGGATATCTGTAAATTTTCAAACCAGAATCATGAAGAGTAAATGAAACTTGTGCCAATATTTTTCCAAAAAAAGAACACAGCATAAAAATTATTGAAACAACAAAATAGACGGGATGAATTAAGCATAGGGTTACCTGAGGTGGAAAATTTTAAACAAACAGCCTTAATTAGAAATTTTTTATTAAAATATAAAAGTACAAATAAAACAAAAAGACAAACAGAATTCATCTCAAAATTGTATCTATAATTAAATTAAAATTTATATATTTAATATATATTTACATAAAAATTATTAAATATAATTATCATTAATATTAGTTTTTTAAAATAAATTTACCGTCAATCGGTTTTAGCTTAAAGACAAGGTTAAGGCATAAAGAATTTTAAAATTCTAAATTTGGCTTTCACTCTATAGAAATCATATTTGGATTCTCAACTCCTATTTGTTATGGTTTATGTTTTACCATATACTGAGTTCTACATAATATATTCGGTCTAGGTTTGGATATACTTTTGTTATTAGTTCGATGGAATTTTATAATGATTAATTTTAGTTATAGTTGTTTAAATATATTCTTTGTAATTGCAATAGTAATTGTATAGTGCAACTTCCAAAAGAAAACTTAAATATATTTATATATTAATAAAGATACAATATATTAAAAATATAAATATAATTAATTATATTTTAATATTTTTAGTTAAAATTATTGAATATAATGATTGAAATAGCAAAAATAAGTAGAATAATAATTAACAAATGAAGGGTATAATTATTTTATTATTTAAATTTCATTTTATAAATGTACTTTAAGGGAGTTAGTGTATTTTTTACCATACCTTATGGTTTAAGTGAGACTTTTCAAATAATAAGGGATAAGTAGAAGTTTTGACAAACCTCAAAGTAGACCTATTTTTAGGTAGGATTATTTGTTCAAGTTCGAAGGTCTATCTGAAATATAAGAGAGTTTGAATGAAAGTATGAGGTACAAAAAATAGGTTTAAATAACAAAATTAAGCTTATTTAAAATATGTACTAGGCTTAAGCTCAATATTCAATAAGTAAGCCTGACCCATTTTATATTTTTGTAGTATATTTTATTTTATTTATACATATTATGTAAATTATATCACATAAAATTATATATAGTACATTACTATGTAAATATTAAAAATAGGCCAAGTTGTCTAAATCTAAATTTTAATAAAAGACTAATCGATTCTTAACTCGACTGTCATGGATATTGTTGCTATTAATACAGGAAGACGTGGGTTCGAATACGCTGAAACGTATTATCCTTTTATTTATGTGTTGAGGAGAGAATATGAGTAGTTATAAGCATTATGTAAAAAAAATGATCAAAACATATAATGAGATTGTTCAAAAAATTTTAATAAAAAATCTAAAATATTAAATATAAAATAAAAATAATATATTTTAAAAATAAAATGAACACAACTAAAATGGATTTGAACTAATTATTTACAAACATATATAGACTTATACAAAATTTTAAACTCATAATTTAAACCAAATTAAACTTAAATAAATATAAAACACAGACTAATATTATACAACTATTCGAACCGGATATATGAACACCTTGATTTCAGCGAGGGCTTTGAAGATGCATGGGGTGGTACTAATTCGAACAAAATCAGCCCGACATTTGCTGGAAGGGTCTTACCTCATCTTTAAATTTCACTCCATCAAAAGAATCTTCATCTTCTTTAGACCAGCAGTGGCCGGCATTAACTTCCTGACTTGCTTATGGTTAGATTTTGGTCCGATTTGGTAGTCAAGACGGTACCAGTTGGCATATCGTTTTTATCTTTGTATTGTTATGTATTTGTATAGTATATTTTGATATATTATTTAGGGTTTATTAATATTTTTAAATATTCTTTTTATATATATATTTAGGTTCTATTTTTAGTTTATTGATCAATTATATATACATTTAATTTTTTTACGTATATATTTAATCTAAATTTTATTTTTATATATACATAAAATGTATCTCAATTATATCTATAAATATATGTGTAAATATAGGTCTTAAAATTATTAATTAGGTCTAGTAGTTTAATTTAATAAGTATTAATTTTAAACTTAATTTTGGCAACCAAAACAAACAGTTATGCACTCACGCAAATTGATATTAACTGAAACGAGCTGAAACATACTAAAATAGTCAAAACTCCCACCCCATTATATCACTCACTCCTCTTGCATGTCATGTGCTCACTAAATATTAGGGTAAACCTTCTTATTTATTATCCGATTATTAACGTGTTTTTTTTATTTTAATCATCCAATTATAATAATTTATCGAAGTTATTTTTTGAGTCATTACTTTGTTAACTCTTTAATGGTGTGGTATTTTCTAATTAGTATAATAATAAATATGACATTAACGTTTACACTTTTTTTTTATTAATTTGACTTGATTGAAATTAAAACTTATAAAAGTTTTAGAAAATAAAAAATATAGAAAAAGTTCAAATGCATTGTAAAGAGGTTTTTACCAAAATTTTCCTATTTTCCATATAATATTTTTGTTTTCAAATTTGCAATTCTTCTTCCTCAGTTATAAGTCGGCCTCTTTTTTTTTTTCATTTTTTTTAATTTCCAGCAAAGCTATATATATATATTTATATTTATTAACATTTTTATTCACCCCGAAAATACAAAAGATGCCTTAAAAAAGAAAATTCTAAAAGATTTTTGAAAAGAAAAATAACTTTGACGGAAAATAGAGCCTTCACCTTTGCAGCCCAAAGACACAAAACTCAATTAATCAAACCATCCACCAATTTTTATTGCTGAAAAAAACAGAGACAGAATTAACAAAATTGTTTCTTTTGACCAAAAAATTAATATTTGAAGACATACAATATTCCTTGACTCAAAATAATTAAATTGACAAAATATGTAACCTCTTCAACTTGGCCTGGATGTCAGGCCCAAATCTAAAAGATTATATTAGCCACTAAAATGGCTCAGTAAATTATCAGAGTTTATAACAGCAGTTATTTTTAAAACATTTGTTTATTTTAGGAGGAAGCTTAGTTTATTTTTAGTGAAACTTACAATTTATCAAAACTGGTTTAGCTTAACTAATTTAAGTAACCGTGACTACTTTTGAAGACTTCGATTAAACATCAATTTATTTATTACTCAAAATCTCAATTATAATTAGTAGTAGAAAAGTTAAATCTTGTTTATAATTTTGGTAAAAACCAAAGTTTTTGCATAATTAATTAGTATTGATCATATTTCAATATACTAAAAAATGAATTAAATGTCATGCATACTTATATATAAAAAACTCAAAACCTTATTCTCATGCCAATTCAAAATAAAAATAAAAAACCACAATCTCTGAATAATAAAAATATCAAGTAATAAATCTAAAATATTTTAATAAACAAAAACGAGTTGAGACCCTCCGGATGTCGTGTCCGTGTCCTAACTTGGTGAGTTATCTGTAGAGATGGAAATAAAAGGGAAGTGAGCTATGAAGCTCAGTGTGAGTTTCATCACAAGAAAATCAGTGTGGCATAATAAACCAAACATACATATTAACAATTTCCAGTACAATAGCATTCGTATAGTATAATATGCTTATGAGTGTCGATGCAATGCAATTTCAATTTTAATTTAACAGTAAAAAGTACTACACCCCAAACTCGGCCTAGACATTTTGATCGAATCTTGAGGAATTACATTAACTTGTTTAAAATTTTTTAATTTAATCAACTTAGTTGTGCATTTTGAAAGCATAAAATTTAGCAGAACTCCCACAAATGTTTAGAAAAACTTTAGTCCAAAAACAATTATTTCGAACCTAGAATTGAAATCAAATTCATTTGCTTTGAAAGTATCAATTTTGGGCAAATCAATTTTAGTTAATGCTAATATTTGTTAAAAATTATTTATTTATTTATAGAAAAACACCTAGGTGATTATTTATTTATACAACGGAAACTTTCAAAGTTATAGTTTTGAAATCCAAATTTTAATTTGTTAACCTGTGCAACTTTTTTTTTTCCCAGTTTTTACATTTGAAAATATCAAATCTCGATGAACAAAAATAAAAACTAAATCAAAGCCCAAAAATAAATTACAATTAAAAAAGTCTAAAAAAATTACTAATATAAATTAGTCTATTTAATTACTCGAGAAAACAATCCGAACACAATTAGCACGACATTTGCTCGAAGGGTCGTACCTCGTCTTTAAATTTCATTCCATCAAAAGGATCTTCATAATGGCCGGCATTAACTTCCTTACATGCTTATGGTTAGATTTTGGGTATATCGCTTTTATCAATGCATTGTTATGTATTTGTATTGGTATGTTTTGATATATTATTTAGGGTTCATCAATATTTTTAAATTTTTTCACATATATATTTAAGTCTAATTTTTAGTTTATTAATCAATTATATATACATTTAAATATTTTTACTTGTATATTTAATTTAATTTTTAGTTTCTTAATAAATTATATATTTTTAAAAATTATATATTATATATACATGCAAATATATCTCAATTACATCTATAAATATATATGTGTAAATATAAGTTTTAAAATTAGGGTTTATTTGACTCACTTGAACTAACCCAATTTATGGAATATGTGGAGAATCCTATCTACTTAAAGCTTTGGTGGCCCAATGAAGCACTTAAGAAAAATTAGGGCTATTTTTATAAATATGAAAAGTAATCTTATAAGATTTGTAATATGATAAGATTTGATTTTGTAATTGAAGACTTTATCAATCCCTTAAAAATCTCAAATTATAAATTGACTTAATCTCGATCATTGAGATAAAGTAAAGTATACCGTGGAGCTCAAAAATATATAGTGGCATTCCACTCATTTGTAATCATTGCATACTTAGGTAATAGAACATTTTGAGAGCATTTATTCAAACAGTTTGCGTGCTTTGGCTTTATTACGGTTTGTTTGTTCTTTTTTTCTTATTTTATCTTTGTGTTGCTTTTATTTATTTTCAGTACTTTGGATAATATCTATTGTGAAATTTCACTTTACGAAGTCTAGGTCGACTTAGACGAATTTAAAACCAAAATTTTTGCGTCAACACTTACATCTTATTGTAAATTGCGTCTGGAGGCTTAGAGATAGGGTACATATTGTTGGAAGAACTGGTAATTTCTCTACCTTGCAGTTTAAGGATCTAAATGATAGGAATTATGTACTGGATGAAGGTCTTTGGTCTTTGGAGGGTGAATTTTTCATGGTCCATTCATGGAGCCCTAATAAAAAGTTGAGTAATAATATGTTTGTTTGAGTCACTATTTGGATACAACTTTGGGGACTACGCTTAGAATACCAATGTCCTTTTTGTGGCTGCTAGAATGGTACGGGTTGTAGGGGGATCCTGGAGATCGATTGGCAAGATGTTGACTCCCAGAATCTGCTTTATGCGAGTGCGTGTGGAGGTATGTCCATGGTGTTCGTTATTACCTGGCTGTGCATTGCAAATGGATAATGGAGTGACAATTTGGGTCACTTTTAGGTACGAGCCGGTCTGCACGTTGTGCATGCATTGTGGGATTATAGGGCACTCGAGATTTAATTGTTCATATCAATATTAGGAGGTGGAAAGAATGGTGTCAAACCAAATGGAGGATATTAATTCTCAATGTGGCTATGAATTGGGGTTTCATAATCAAGAGACCCATTTTCATTGCACTATGTGCGAATCAAGTATTAGAGGACAACTGTGTTCCACTTATATTGATTATACTCCCAAGTATCAAGCTCGTACATCATCGTCGAATCCATTTATGGACCTTCAATATAGCTTTTAGTAGGAACAGAACATGGAAACAGGTGAAGTTCAAAGCCCATTACATCAAGCAGACTCGGAGCTAGGCCACTATATCTTCCCATCCGAGTTTTCAAAATATTCAAGAAAAATCCAAAGGAAGGTGTCGTAACCATTTTTTTTGAAAAAACGGGAATCGACTTAGATTTTTGGAAATGAAAACGAATAGAGGAGTCGCCACCAATCTTTTTTGATGAGGTGTGATCGGATCACCTTAAATTAATCATTTTAATAAAAGTTAAGATTTACTAAAACGATAATTTTTGGTCTACGAAAATCAGAAAATGAGTTCGGGAGTCGGTTATGCACGAGGAAGGATTAGCACCCTCGATACGCCCAAAATTGGTACCTAGTTGATTAATTAGTGTCTTAGTGTCGAAAATTTGAAAACTTGAAAGAATTTAAAATACGATCCCTCTTTGTAAAGAGAATGCTCAAATGTTAAAGACCTTCTCGTCTCACAATATAAAATGTCACATCCAGTAAGTTAGGACACGACATCTTGAATTTTTGAGAGCGAGCTTTCCTTTTATATAAAAATTCGTGTATTTCAAAAGGTTATTCAGTTAGTTAAGGTGAACGAGGAAAATTGAAACCCAGTAAGTTAGGGCACGTTTCCTCGAATTTCCAAACACCGAATATTGCCTTTACTTGCAAAAATCTTATTTCGAGGTAACAAAATGCCATACCCGGTAAGTTAGGGCACAACACCTCGTATCTCCGAGAATAAGCATTTTTCAAAACTCATGTCGCGATTTAAAAGAGTATTCCGTTATTTAGGTTAAAGGAGAAAATCAAACCCAGTAAGTTAGGCACGATTGTCTCAATTACCAAATACGAATATTACTTTTATGAAAGAATTATTATTGGGTTGGATATAATGATAATAATAATAATATTAAAGCAAAGTAAATAATAATACTATATATATAAATATATATATATATATATATATATATATGTATATAATAGAAATACACACTACTATATAATAATAATAAATATAGAAATATAAAAGGCAAATATAATAAAATATTAAATTAAAGTAATAAAAACAATACTATATATAAATATATATATTTATATATACATAAAAATATACACTAATATATAATAATAATAGTAATAGCAAAAATAATGAAAATATGAGTAATATTAATAATATATTAGAATACAAAAGTAAAGTAATAACAATAGGGTGATAATAATAATAATAATAATAATACAAACAATAATACATATATATATATATATATAATAATATTAGTCGAAATAAAAATAATAGAAGTAACAATAATGATAGTAATAATATAAATAAATATGGAGAGGGTATATATAATATAATAATAATATAAATAATAATATATACATGAGAAATAATAATAATAATAGTAATAATAGTAATAATAATAAAAAATAAAAATAAAACAAAGCTCTCAACTCTCTCCCTCTTTCTCCATTCAGGCCATGGTCCAGTTAGTACCAGGTAGCGGATCGGTGCCATCCGCTGCCTTTTGTCAGTTGCCGACCACCGTGTGCGGTGGCTGAATTTAAAAATGTATTATTTTTGTTTTCTTTTTATTTCTATATCTAAATATATGCATACTATTTTTGAAAGAAAAGAAAAAAGAAAAATGTTTATATGTACAAAAAAGTGAAAATAAAAGGAAAAAGAAATAAAAACCTTAACGCGTTTGAATCTTTTCTTCTTCAATACTCGCTTTTTTTTTCAGATTTGCTTGCAAACCTTTTGCTTTTACATTCTTCTCTTTTTTTGTATCAAAAAAACCTTTCAAAAATAAAATTCTTTCCTCCTCTTTTTTTCTTACAATGGACTTTTGGTTTTACTTTTATAGCCATCTTACATACATTTCTTATCATTCTATGTCTCTTCTCCATTTGATGGTGTAGGTGCAAGTAGGAGACAAGGTGGTGGAGTAGGTGCAAGTGGGAGGCAAGGTGGTGGAGTAGGTGCAAGTGGGAGTCAAGGTGGCTAGGGTTTTGTCTTTTTTTTAAAAAAAAAAAGTTTAGGTTGTATTGGGCTAGGGTTTTTATTATTTGGGCTTAGTTTTGGGTCTGATTTTGTAATTGGGTTTGTGAATTGGGTAGGATTTAGGTTTGATTTTAATTTTTTGGGCCGGGTAAATTTGGGCCTCTACAGCTGCCCCTCTTTGCTCATTGTCGTGTAACGAGAATGGAGCAAAGGCTTAAAAATGGCCAAATTTGCCTGGTCTCACCCGGTCTCGACTTCTTCAGTGCTTTACTTCTTCATGTAGCCTCACTTCAGTCTATTACATCTTGATGCTCCGATCCATTCCACTGTAACTTCAGAAAAATAAGACTTGTGACTTCAATCTTCTCCGCCGAAACTTCAAGGAGATCTGCTGTGGATTTTAACAGCTCCAAGCCATTTCAAGGAGAAGAGATCCGCTGAAACTTCAAGGAGGTACGAATAGTGGCTTCGACCCTCTCCAGTGCCATTTCAGGGAGAAGAAAGTTGTAATTTTCAGCTTGGTACCCTACTGCTTAGGGGTTTAAGGCCCATCGTCTTCGATCTGTTTCCCTACTGCTTAGGGTGTTAAGATCTGTAAATTTAGCCTGTTACCCTACTGTTTAGGGGTTAAGGCTTGTCACATTCGATCTGTTTCCCTACTGCTTAGGGGGTTAAGATCTGTAAATTCAACCTGTTACCCTACTGCTTAGGGGTTTAAGGCCCATCATCTTCGATCTGTTTCCCTACTACTTAGGGGGTTAAGATCTGTAAATTTAGCCTGCTACCCTACTGCTTAGGGGGTTAAGGCCATCGCCTTCGATCTGCTCCACTACTGCTCAGGGAGTTAAGATCTGCAAATTCAACCTGTTACCCTACTGCTTAGGGGTTTAAGGCCCATCATCTTCGATCTGTTTCCCTACTGCTTAGGGGGTTAATATCTGTAAATTTAGCCTGCTACCCTACTGCTTAGGGGGTTAAGGCCATCGCTTTGATCCGCTCCACTCTTGCTAAGGGATAAGATCTAGAATTTAGCTGTTACCCTACTGCTTAGGGGTTTAAGACCCTTCGTCTTCGATCTGCTCCACTACTACTTAGGGAGATAAGATCTGCAATTTGGTATGTTACCCTACTGCTTAGGGGTTTAAGACCCTTCGTCTTCGATCTGTTTCTCTACTGCTTAGGGGGTTAAGATCTGGAAATTCAGCCTGTTACCCTACTGCTTAGGGGGTTAAGGTCCATCGCATTCGATCTGTTTCCCTACTGCTTAGGGGGTTAAGATCTGTAAATTCAGTCTGCTCCAATGCAACTTCAAGGAGATGAGACTTGCTGGATTTGATTTGTTCCACTGCAACTTCAGGGAGACAAGATCTGTAATTTTTAGGCTATTACCCTACTACTTAGGGGGTTAAGGCTAGTCTTTGATTTGCTCCACTACTGCTTAGGGAGACAAGATCTATGAATTCACTGATTTTAGAGACATGACCTGTAGAATCAGTTCCATGTATTTATGCTTATGTCAAAGAATTAGGATGCTATGATCAAAATGAATCAAATGTTCCTAATTAGATGCATTATGAATGATCTATGAATGTATGAATGCAACATGTTGTGAGCGTGAGTCCCTTTTAGGTTGCTATTGCTCTTTGTTCATCAAGGTTCTTTCACTAAAATGGTACCCTGTCTTCTTATTCAGCTCAAATTTTGAACAGAAAACCTGAAGACGTAGTCCCAATTTAAACTTTTTCTTCTCAGATGCTTCCAATCTTTGAGTTTGGTTAGTTCTAAATAATAGTCCTGTTTCAGGTTCCTGTACTATTTAGAAACTTTCAGAGTAATATGCAGAACTCTTTTTGCGAAAATGGCTTTAGTCTATTAATCATCATTTCAATGCAAAATGCTTGAAAATGATCATAATAATGAAAAACTGAAATTCGTCAGAAACAACATTTGAAGGGAATATATTAATCACAGTCAACAAACATTACTGGAATACAAAATGAATAAAAGGGAATAGGTGCCCCAGATATCACAGCGTGAGCTTCTCTGTACTGACTTCTTGAGGACTCCTTTTTGCCCAATATGTGTTTAGGGGATCTAGAGTACTCTTGCAGATGCCCCAAAAATGTAACATCTCTCCTCCTTGTTAATTTAGGTATCATAAGACCATCGCATGGCCCACATTTGATCAAAATTTGAATTGCCCTTTACGGGTTTTCAATTCAAAATCCCTTTGGTCTCAATGTGCTCTTTGCGAGTTTTCACCCTGGCCTCTCCCTTTTTTTTTTAGGCGAAGTATTTCTTAACCGAACTGAATTCACAGGATTGGGTAAAATCTTGCCATCCATTTCAGCCAATATCAATGCTCCGCCAGAAAAGGCTTTCTTCACCACATAAGGCCCTTCCCAATTCGGCATCCATTTTCTTCTGAAGTCCTTTTGCATGGGCAGGATCTTTTTCAGTACTAGGTCTCCCTCGTGGAACTCTTTGGGACGAACCTTTTTGTTGTAAGCTCGCATCATTCGCTTTTGGTACATCTGACCATGGCGAATAGCCCGTAGCCTCTTTTCTTCAATCAAATTCAACTGATTGTATCGGGACTGGATCCATTCTGCTTCATCCAACTTTACTTCTGACAAAACTCTGAGGGAAGGAATCTCGACCTCGATAGGTAAAACTGCCTCCATTCCACAGACTAATGAGAAAGGCGTTACCCTAGTAGAAGTTCTGATAGACGTTTGATAAGCATAGAGGGCGAATGGTAGCTTCTCATGCCAATCTTTATAAGTTTCTGTCATCTTTCCTACAATCTTCTTGATGTTCTTATTGGCTGCTTCGACTGCACCGTTCATCTTCGGGCGATACGGTGACGAGTTGTGGTGTCTGATCTTGAACTGACTGCAGACATCCGCTATCGTGCTATTGTTCGATTTCAATGCGTTGTCAGATATGATCCTTTTCGGCATTCCATATCGACAGATGATTTCGTTTTTCAAGAACTTGCTAACTGCTGATTTAGTGACATTGGTAATGAAGCGGCCTCCACCCATTTGGTGAAATAATCGATGACCACAAAGATGAAACGATGCCCATTTAAAGCTTTTGGTGAAATTGGCCCAATCACATCCATGCCCCACATCGAGAAAGGCCATGGCGAAGTCATGACATGCAAAGGTGAGGGAGGTACATTAATCTTGTCTCCATAGATTTAGCACTTATGACATCTTTTGGCGTAGTTAATACAGTCTCCTTCCATGGTGGACCAATAATAACCGAACCTCATAATTTTCCTGGCCATTGTAAAACCATTAGCATGTGTCCCGCAGACGCCCTCATGGACTTCTTCCAAGATTTTCTTAGCCTCAATGGCGTCTACACATCTTAATAGTACCTGATCCTTCCTTCTTTTGTATGGGATCTCCCCATCTAAGACATAGTCACTGGCCAGTCTTCTCAATGTTCTCTTGTCGTTATCAGTAGCTTGGTCGGGGTACTCACGATTCTTCACATATCGTAGGATATCGTGGTACCAAGGGTGATCATCATTTTCCTCTTCTTCTTCGAGGTTGTAACAATGAGCCGGGGCCTCGTAAATGCTCATTTGGATTGGTTTCACATCCTCTGGTTGGTTCACCTTAATCATAGAAGCTAAAGTTGCTAAGGCGTCAGCCATCTAATTTTCTTCTCGTGGGAGGTAGTAGAAGACAATATCATCAAACTCTTTAATTAACTCAAGGATCAACCTCCGGTAATTGATCAATTTGGGGTTTCTTGTCTCCCATTCACCTTTGAGTTGATAAATCACTAGGGCAGAATCTCCATATACCTCTAACACCTTGATTTTACGTTCTATGGCCGCACGTATTCCCATGACGCATGCTTCGTATTCTGCCATATTGTTCGTGCAGTCAAAATCCAATTTACTAGTGAAGGGATAATGATCTCCGTTTGGGGAGACCAGAACTGCCCTGATTCCATTGCCCATGGCATTTGATGCTTCGTCAAAGTTTAGCTTCCAAGGATGACCTTCTTGAGGGTCTTCTTCAGTGGTTGCTATGTACATTATATCTTCATTTGGGAAGTTAAAGTTTAGAGGCTCGGAGTCCTTTAAGGCTCTGCTGGCTAGAAAATCTGCTATCGCACTCCCTTTTACGGCCTTCTAGTTCACATAGACTATATCGAATTCAGAAAGTAGAATTTGCCATCGGGCCATTCTCCTGTTCAAGGCAGTCGACTCCATCAACAACTTCAGAGGGTCCATTTTAGAGATTAGCCAAGTTATGTGATACAACATGTATTGTCTCAGTCTTCGAGTTGTCCAGATTAAGGCACAAAACAACTTTTCAATGAACGAGTATCTTGTCTCGCACTCAGTGAACTTTTTACTGAGGTAATATATCACTCTTTCTTTCCTTCTCGATTCATCGTGTTGGCCAAGCACGCATCCCATAGAATTTTCAAATACCGTCAAATACAGTATCAGTGGCTTATCTGGACTAGGTGGTGTCAACACTGGGGCATTAGACAAATACTGCTTAACTTTATCGAAAGTTTTCTGGCATTCCTCGTCCCAAACACTAGGGTTATGTTTCTTAAGGAGACGGAATATAGGGTCACATTTCTCGGTTAGTTGTGAAATAAACCGAGCGATGTAATTTAGTCTTCCTAGGAATCCCCGAACTTCCTTCTGAGTACGTGGTGGAGGTAACTCTTGTATGGCTTTGACTTTATCTGGGTCAATCTCAATCTCTTTTTCACTGACCACGAATCTTAACAGTTTTCCTGACCTAGCCCCGAAGGTACATTTTGCTGGATTAAGTTTCAACTAGAATTTTCTCAATCTCAAAAATAATTTCCTCAAGACTTGTACATGCTCTTCTTTAGTTTGAGATTTGGCGATCATGTCGTCGACGTAAACTTCAATTTCTTTATGCATCATATCATGGAATAGGGTTACCATGGCTCTCTGATATGTTGCTCCCGCATTTTTCAATTCGAACGGCATCACCTTATAGCAAAAGGTTCCCCACATGGTCACGAATGTGGTTTTATTAATGTCTTCAGGATGCATCTTGATCTGATTGTACCCCGAGAAACCATCCATGAAGGAGAAGAGTGAGTAGCCTACCGTGTTATCCACTAAGGTGTCAATATGAGGCAACAGAAAATTATCCTTCGGGTTGGCTTTGTTTAAGTCTCTATAGTCTACACACATCCGTACTTTTCCATCTTTTTTAAGGACAGGGATGATGTTGGCTACCCATTCCGAGTACTTAACTACTTGTAAGAAACCAGCATCAAATTGCTTCTTGACCTCCTCATTTATTTTCAACAAAATATCTGGCCGCATTCTTCGAAGCTTTTGCTGAACTGGCTTGCATTCTTCTTTGATGGGGAGCCTATGTACCACAATGTCAGTACTTAGCCCAGGCATATCCTGATATGACCATGCAAAGACATCATTGAACTCTTGAAGTAACTCAATAAGGCCCCGTTTTGTCTCTGTGGTAATGTAAGCTCCGATCTTTACTTCTTTCCTTTCTAGTTCATCTCCCAAGTTCACGTCTTCTACGGTCTCTTTGTGGGGTAGAATCTGTTTCTCCTCGTGTTCTACCATCCTTAACAAATCAGGGGATAAGTTACAGTCTCCGTCATCTTCAAAGTTCTGAGATCCCTCTAGGCACATATCCCGCTCGAAAGGAGACTCTGAATTAGTAGCAACGTCACTCATATCATTGATATCTGGAGACCTGTTGTAGGTGCGAAGGAAGATACAAAGAACAAGAGAATCTAAGAACAATGATATGTATGGTATGATCATGAATGAAAGAGTCAAAAGGATGCATTTTATTGAAATAAGGATTTCGAACATAAGCCTATTTCACAAAAGGACACTTGTTACTCCTAGGCCTAGAGCAATAAGTGTGTTTTGGACATTACTCTGAGTTAGTTCTAAAGACTACAAGAATGTCTTCCACAGTCCAATTATTAAGAACGCTTCCCGGCTCATAGGGGCAAATGCCCGACAAATTCTCTACCCCAGTTCCTTCTTCATATGTGGTGTTGATGTCCAAACTCTCTATTATTCCTTCCACGATTTCCTTTCCTGACGTCTTCCGCTCGGAGTGAATGACCCCTCCAGACACAAAAGTCTTTGATATATGGGGGAAGATCATTGGTTCCCATTCGATTTCTCCCCCGCTCAATCGCGCTCTCCTTCTTTCTTACTTCTTCTCAAGTTCCTTCTTTCTTTGTTTCATGTTCGGCTTAAACCCTAACCCAAAACAGTCTTGTTTGTCCTTCATCACTGGTACATTAATCATTCCCTGGAGGTATCTCCCGAGTCCTCTTCCGGGTAGAGCCCCTTTTCCAACAATTAGCCGTAGTCCCATTCTTGTAGCCTCAGATAACCTGAGCATTGGAATCTTATTTCCTTCAGTGATGAACATCGCGTTCACAAACTCTAAAGATCGAAAAGAGCACTCGATTGCTTCATCATTTGCCTCCAGATATGGGGCGTCACTGGTTATTGCTGCGATGATGTCCTCTTCAACATTGATCGTTACTAACCGACCTTCGGTCACTAATTTCAACTTCTGATGTAGCGATGAAGGGACTGCCCCTGCTGAGTGTATCCATGGCCTCCTCAATAGGCAATTATACAAAGGCTTAATGTCCATGACCAGGAAATCTACTTCGTACGTGCTCAGCCCGATTAAGAGGGGTACTTCAATTCTCCCCATTACCTTCCTTTCTGTGCCATCAAATGCTCTCACTATACTTTGGCATGTTTTCATATGAGAACTATCCACTGGCAACCTACTCAGCGTAGATAGGGGTAGGACATTCAGTGCAGACCCATTGTCAATCAATACCCCCGGTAATGTGTATCCTTTACAGCGAGTCATGATATGCAAAGCTTTAGTCGATCCTCGGCCCCCTGGCGGAACCTCATCATCATTGAAGAATATAAAGGTGTCGGCACTTATATTATTGACTAAGTGGTCCAGTTTGTTTACAGAGATATCGTTAGCAACATAAGTTTTATTTAGCAACATAAGTTTTATTTAGCACCTTCATCAATGCGTTGCGATGGGTTTCAGAGCTTAAAAGCAAGGCCAGTACTGATATACGCGCTGGCTGTTTGTGCAACTGTTCTACGACACTATATTCGCTGTGCTTTAGAAATTTTAAGAATTCCTTGGCTTCTTTTTTAGTCACTGATTCATTAACAGTTGGTTCAGACCCCGCCGGCTTCTCTTTCTTTTGATCAATTGCTAATGATTTTTCTTTAACCTGCTTGACTTTTGTATTTGAGGTATAACGCCTTCCGTTGCGCGTATAAAAACCTTCGTCTTGAACTTCCTCTGATGCATTAATCGGGGTCTCCTCTCCCGGGAATGTCACATTGCAGCTATAGTTCCACGGTACCATTTTTCTATCTTTATAAGGAAAAGCAACGGGCTTTTAGATCACGACCTTTGGTGCAACTCGTGCCCCGGCTTCATTCATTCTTGGACGTGATATGATAACCACTAGGTGGTTGACTTTGTAAACATCCTTCATCGATCCCTCTTCGGAGGCATACACATCTGTTTCTTCTGGGCTCCCGACATATTCGAAGAATTCCAGCTCCTTATTATCCATCAATCCTTATATTAAAGCCCTGAATTCGCTGCATTTCTGAATCTCGTGATCATCTTGATCATGGAACTCGCAATAATTCTTCGCTTCTTGAGGTCTGACCCTTGAATTCTGTGCTATCAACCCTCTTTCCACCATTTTCTTCCATACTTCTTTCAACGGGGTATTCACTTCGACAACATTCGCCTTAATTTCTTTCCCCGAACTCTCGGTTGCTGCATTTATTCCCTTATCCCCATGGTTAGGTAATGGATTCTCTGTACTGGATGTATCATCAAATTTCACAATCCCCATGTTGATGAGTCTTTCAACCAATTTCTTGAAAGTGGTGCAATTTTCTATCGAGTGTCATGTGGCTCCCGCATGGTATTCGCATTGGGCATTTGCGTCATACCATTTGGGGTATGGAGGTTGCATTGGCTTTAGATAGAAGGGAGACATGACATGTGCATCAAATAAACTTTGGTATAACTCCTTGTACATCATTGGAATGGGCGTAAATTAGAGTTTCTCCCTATTTTGTTTTGTGTTAGGCTCTTGTCTGGGTGGGCCCTACTGTCTAGTAGTTGTCGACCTTGGTTGGCTTACGGTGATCGATTTCGAATATGAGCTCACATTATTCACCTCATACTCTTTCTTTCTCGGCGCTGACCTCTTAGCGTTTTCCCCAGCCTCTATTTTCCCACATCTTATGGCATTTTTTATCATTTCTCCAGACATTACTATGTCCGAAAAACTCTTGGTTGCGCTACCCAGCATGTGGTTAATAAAAGGTGCCTTCAGGGTATTGATGAAGAGCATAGTACTTTCCTTTTCCAACAGAGGGGTTGGACTTGTGTGGCCACCTCTCTCCATTGCTGGGCGTACTACCTAAAGCTCTCATTATGTTTTTTCTCCATATTCTGTAAAGTGATTCTATCAGGGGCTATGTCTACCACATGACTGTACTGCTTCATGAAGGCTTGTGCTAAATCTTTCCATGAACCGATCTGGGCGCGACTCAGTTGGTTGTACCATCTAGAAGCAGCCCCAACCAGACTTTCTTGGAAGCAGTGAATTAATAGTTGGTCATTATTGACATGGCCTGCCATTTTTCTGCAGAACATAGTGATGTGAGCTTCGAGACAGCTAGTCCCGTTGTATTTCTCAAATTCCGAAGTTTTGAACTTGGGAAGGAGTACCAGGTCCGGAACCAAACTTAATTCCTTAGCGTCGATTCCACCGCAATAATCGGTGCTTTCCATTTCTTTAAATTTTTCTTCCAACCATCTACACCTTTCTTCAAGCTCTCTCGGGAGTTCTACCCTTGTCTTTTCAGCTTCTGTTACTTCATCGAGATTGGGGACCACAGGGTTGGTTGGGTTGTCCCCCGGATTAGAGCCCGAGCCGTCCTGATAATTCATCGGTGCCGAAACACCAGCCTAAAATGGTTGGGGCCTAATTGTGACCGATGGCCTTCTTGGGTACATATCAGGTTGTGCCTGAACGTCCGCTGGGGCAAAACCCGGAGGGTAGGTAGGATCTTCATTATCATCTCCCGCATTGATCAAGGGGCTTTTTCCTTTTTCTAACCCGCCAGCCAATAAACGCGTTAGTTGGTCCATCATGCTTTTCTGGGACTCCAGCATCTGGTCCCTCATATCTTGCTGGATTTTGGCAAGCTGTTCTTACATACGTGTTTGTAATTGATCCTGCATCTCTTTTTGCATTTGTTCCAATCTCTCTAACCTTTGATCCATTGCTCTTGTTCTTCCCCTTGTACCGTAACGATGTTCCAGGGTAACTGCCATGATTTTTAGGGTTTTTTTAGGAAAAGCCTAATGCAAATAATGCAATGCAATGCAAATGCATGAAATGAATGCAAAAGAAAGGAAGGCATTGATTCTGAATTCAATGTCATTAGAACAGCTTTTCTAGAAAACAAATTCCTTTATATAAAACGGACTACATATACGGCCTTTCTCTCATATTCCAAGCGAAGACACCTATCTTCATCTTCACATCCGGATCTTATGGTTGAGTCTTGCAAATTCCCTAAGAGATGTCTATATTAACTCCTTTTTGCTTGATCTAGGCCGCGACTCATTGATCACCTGTCTCTGTGATACTCGTCAGCTCTTTTAAGACGTGACGACTCTTGAACAATCTTTGACGGCTTGTATCCTCAGGCAATGAAGCAAAGTCTTGTATTTCTTCACGGACTATCAGCCTTCTTTCATTGTGTTTACTTGGACCATACTTAGATAACCGTGTTATAATCCACTTTATTAAAAAAATTCGTTTTCTTATGACAAACTGTTCTATTTAGCAATTAAATATGAATCAACACCTCCTTCCTATAATGATGTAATGCAATGCAATTGTAAAACAAAACAAAAATAAAACACGTTAGTACAGGATAAATAAATAACAAATAAAGCAATTGGGGTGACCACTAGGGGTTTGGAGTGGCTTTACCTAGGGTGGGCTCCTAGGTCTCTCTATATGTGGTTTGGTTCTAGAGTAAGGGTACCTGAACCAGCAAATTCCTCGATCCTCACCCATTATAGGTTCTTATGGACCGAGTTCAGTTCAGGGGAATACATTTCCTTATGGCTGCACGGAGATGAAAATCTCACGAAGACATAGGTACGGATGTATCCCGAAAGCGATCCGCTATCCTGCACGGAGGTGAAAACCTCACGAAGGAATAGTTTCTCACTCCCACTTAAAGAGTGTGACCACAACGGTCATGCAATGCAATGTGCGAGGATATATACATAAAAACTTGAAGCGATTAAAGAAAATGAGAATAAAATGATGAAAACCGTACGGAAAACGGGTGAAATACAATGAAGGGATCATATATCAAAACCAAATTCTCAATTTTCGACAAAAAGACAAAAGTTAATCAACTTGTGGCTTGACTTTCATATTTGGTGTCCCCAGTGGAGTCGCCAAGCTGTCGTAACCATTTTTTTTGAAAAAACAGGAATCGACTTAGATTTTTGGAAATGAAAACGAATAGAGGAGTCGCCACCAATCTTTTTTGATGAGGTGTGATTGGATCACCTTAAATTAATCATTTTAATAAAAGTTAAGATTTACTAAAACGATAATTTTTGGTCTACGAAAATCAGAAAATGAGTTCGGGAGTCGGTTACGCACGAGGAAGGATTAGCACCCTCAATACACCCAAAATTGGTACCTAGTTGATTAATTAGTGTCTTAGTGTCAAAAATTTGAAAACTTGAACGAATTTAAAATACGATCCCTCTTTGTAAAGAGAATGCTCAAATGTTAAAGACCTTCTCGTCTCACAATATAAAATGTCACATCCAGTAAGTTAGAACACGACATCTTGAATTTTCGAGAGCGAGCTTGCCTTTTATATAAAAATTCGTGTATTTCAAAAGGTTATTCAGTTAGTTAAGGTGAACGAGGAAAATCGAAACCCAGTAAGTTAGGGCACGTTTTCTCGAATTTCCGAACACCGAATATTGCCTTTACTTGCAAAAATCTTATTTCGAGGTAACAAAATACCATACCCGGTAAGTTAGGGCACAACACCTCGTATCTCCGAGAATAAGCATTTTTCAAAACTCATGTCGCGATTTAGAAGAGTATTCCGTTATTTAGGTTAAAGGAGAAAAATCGAAACCCAGTAAGTTAGGGCACGATTGTCTCGAATTACCAAATACGGAATATTACTTTTATGAAAGAATTATTATTGGGTTGGATATAATGATAATAATATAATATTAAAGTAAAGTAAATAATAATACTATATATATAAATATATATATATATGTATATAATAGAAATACACACTACTATATAATAATAATAATAAATATAGAAATATAAAAGGCAAATATAATAAAAATATTAAATTAAAGTAATAAAAACAATACTATATATAAATATATATATACATAAAATATACACTAATATATAATAATAATAATAATAATAATAATAATAATAATAATAATAATAATAATAATATGAGTAATATTAATAATATATTAGAATACAAAAGTAAAGTAATAACAATAGGGTGATAATAATAATAATAATAATAATAATAATACAAACAATAATACATATATATATAATAATATTAGTCGAAATAAAAATAATAGAAGTAACAATAATGATAGTAATAATATAAATAAATATGGAGAGGTATATATAATATAATAATAATATAAATAATAATATATACATGAGAAATAATAATAATAATATAAATAATAGTAATAATAATAAAATAAAAAAAATAAAACAAAGCTCTCAACTCTTTCCCTCTCTCTCCATTCCGGCCATGGTCAGGTCAAGTAATCGGTATGGGATCGGCGCAAATCATTGTCTTTGCCGCCATCGTCGGCCACCATAAATTTAAAAATGTATTATTTTTGTTTTCTTTTTATTTCTATATCTAAATATATGTATACTATTTTTGAAAGAAAAGAAAAAAAGAAAAAAAATTTATATGTACAAAAAAAAGTGAAAATAAAAAGGAAAAAAGAAATAAAAACCTTAACATGTTTGAATTTTTTCTTCTTCAATACTCGCTTTTTTTATTTCAGATTTGCTTGCAAACCTTTTGCTTTTACATTCTTCTCTTTTTTTTGTATCAAAAAAACCTTTCAAAAATACAATTCTTTCTTCCTCTTTTTTTCTTACAATGGACTTTTGGTTTTGCTTTTGCTTTTATAGCCATCTTACATACATTTCTTATCATTCTATGTCTCTTCTCCATTTGATGGTGTAGGTGCAAGTGGGAGGCAAGGTGGTGGAGTAGGTGCAAGTGGGAGGTAAGGTGGCTAGGGTTTTGTCTTTTTTAAAAAAAAAAGTTTAGGTTGTATTGGGCTAGGGTTTTTATTATTTGGACTTAGTTTTGGGTCTGATTTTGTAATTGAGTTTGTGAATTAGGCAGGATTTAGGTTTGATTTTAATTTGTTGGGCCGGGCAAATTTGGGCCTCTACAGAAGGGATGCCTTATAATGTAGAATTGCCAGATGAGGAATTACAAAATGCTCACTGCAGTACTAGAAATCTGATCAATGAAGCTCTACTTTCCCAAGAGACTGATAATGATAGACTTAACGAACAAAAGAGGCAATTGTACCGTAATGATCCGAATTTTGATGGTGTTTGAAAATTCAGTTTTAGGATCGAATTTATTAAATTGAATTAATAAAAAATTAGAATCGAATGATTTCGTATCAAGTATGGAAATTTAGGATTGAATTATTAAGTGATACTAAGTATGGAAATTTAGGATTGAATTATTTAGTGATACTAAGTTAAAATGGTTATTAAAAATAGTACATAGACTAAAATTTTTTAGTAACCAAAACAAATGAGAATTGATTTAAAATTCAGTGGGGCCTTAAGTGATAATTATGCCAAGGATGTGATAGCAATTAAACCAATATTAAGTTGGTTTAGATAATTAAAATGATGACGGCGGTCAAACTCCATTAAGCTATCTATATCATACTTTTAACTATTGATTATTAATTATTTTTATTAACTAAAGCTAATATTGATAATTAGATGGTGGGAGGAAAGAGAAATATCGTTTCCTTTTTCATCTCCATTCGGCCAAGGGAAAAATTTTAAGTTTTATACCCACTGTTGCCGACCCTATTTGTGTCAAGGAAGTTAGTATTTATTTAAATTTTTGAGGAAATATTAGTTTATAGAAGTGGATTAATAAAACCCCCCAAGTGCTAGATTTGTTAATTAATCTGTAACGCCCCAAAAATTGGGCCCAGAAGAGTTGGGCTTTGAGTCTGGGATTCGGATAGAAGAAAACTTGAATATTGAGAAGTTTTGAATATTACTAGTGTTTAAAAATATATATATTGATAAAATATTTATGTTAGTACTAATATTTTAATTTTTATGAAAATTATTATCATTATAATTATTAGATACAAATATATTTATAAAAGTATTGTTGTTAATTTAGTGTTTAAATTAACATATTATTAGAAAATTTTACAGTATCTATTTTTATTGATTTATGGAAATTATAATTATTATTATTAGGAAAAATATATATATATTATTGTATTTGAAATTTTCATTATTATGGTTATTATTATTATTATTATTTTAGTTTTTAAATAAAATATGAATGGCTTATTGTATGGGAAAAAGTCCAGGCTCGGCCATAGCTTTAGCGAAATTTTTAAATTTTGCCTCTTAAGAGAATCTGAGCAGTAGGCCTTATTAATAACTTGGGCTGAGTTTTAACATAAAGGAGCACCTGGCCTAGTGGCTAAGCATGCTAGGTAGTGGGAAGGAGAGTTGGGGTTCGACTCCCAACATGTGCAAAAGAGTTTTATTTTTTCTTTATATCAGGGAACGACGCAGGGAAGTGTTATATAAAGTTGGGGTTAAAAGGTAACACAAAAGGGAAGCTTGGCCCAGTGGCAGAGGCGTTGGGAGTGTGGTATAATGCCTAGGTTCGAGGGTTGGCACATGCAAAGGCTTGTTTTTATTTTAATAAGCCAGATCGCACTAAAGTAAGGTTTTAGAATAATTGCGACCGAGCTATGTCACAAGAAGCGCCTGTGGCTCGATGGCTGTAGCGTCTTTGGGCATATAGAGAGGGCGGGTTTGAGTCTCAGATGAGCGAATTCATTTAATTTTAAAGTGGGTCGAATCTGAAGCAAGTAAGGTTTATAATTAATTGTGACCATATATTAGTAAGGAAGAAAGCATGGTGCAGTGGCCAGTAGCACGAGTGTGGGCGCAAGGCAGACGGTGGTCTGGGGTTCGAGCTGCAGTTCGGGCACGCAAGGTTTGGATTTTTTGCTGCACGCATGGGGAAGGAGTTGGAGTCTGACCAGGACTCCTAGCAGTGCGCTGAAGCGGTGCAAGCAGGTGGATAAGGCTGCTCTGATCGGTTGGGGAGTTTAAATTTCATTCAAACTCCAAACTTGGCCAAAAATCAAGGAGCAAATTAGGGAATTGAAATTTAAAAAGAATTCCTATGCTGAAATGCACTCATTTGGCCATAGCTAAAGAGTGCCGAATATTTTAGGCCTTTAGGATTTATTTTTTTTTCCTTCTTCTATTTTTTATTCTTTTCTATCCTTCTCTCATCTCTTCCCCTCTTCTCTTTTCTTTCTCCTCTTATTTCTCATCCTATCTTTTTGCCGAACCTAAATCCTTCATATTCTTCTTCTTTTCTCTCTTAAATCCTCAACAAACTGGTTAGCCGAATTTCTATTGAAGCCAAACATCGTATCTTTTCTTTCAAAACCGAAATCTTACTACTTTGAGGTACTACAAAGGCCGAACCCTTGGTTGAGTATTTTCCCTTCTTGTGCGGTAGTTGGATCTACAATCGATTGGGAGTAGTGTTATAACAATATAGGTAAACGCTCGAATCTTTCTTTCGTTATTCATGAATTAAGGTAAAAGCCGAAAAACCCCTATATGCAAAGGGTGCCTGTTGGTTGTACTCAAAGGGTTTAGTGGTGATATCTGATTTGTTTTCCTATAGTGTGGATTAAAGGCTACTAATCGAGGGCTTGGATATTTGGAACGACCAGAGTTAGATCTAGTCCATTTTTTCGGCAAAGGTAAGAACACTAGTGCCTAAAGTGTTAATGGTCGATTTTTAGTAAGGAATTTTGCGGATAAGTTGCTATGGATTCATAGTTAACGTATTAGTAATTGATTGTAGGCAGTTCGTATGTGGAACTCGTCAGCGTTTCGTCACAAACAGGTGTGTAAACGACACCTACTCATAGACTAGATCGGCAAAAGTAAAAGCCAAGCATTTATGAACTTATGGCGTCGGCGCTTGTGAGGTGGTTTGGTTGTTAATTTTGATAATCATAAGCAGTATGATTGCAGAGTGCGTAATTTCGTGCACTTCGATATATTTGGGCTTAATGGGCCGAAAATAGGTTAGTGGGCCAACAGGCCCGATTCGGTAAAACGCTTCGGTAAGTGCTTACATTAATGTGTTAATGGTTAGAATATGTATGTAAACTCTAGAATAGTAAATTTTATTAAACTACCCTAAATATGAAAATTACCGTTTTACCCCTAGGTGCTAAATGACCGTTATACCCCTAGGGTTAATTTTGGTGAAATACATGATATTCGATTACATTTGTTATATGCCATGACATGTATATCATTGCATGGGGTTGGGTTTTGTTATAGAGGAAGAACCTGTTCGGTGGTCGTGCCACATATTTCGATATAAGCGACTTTTTCATGCGGATTATAGTTAGTGCCACAATCGGTGCTAACACTGTAAGTGTAGGGATGGCGTGGGTGATTTATTCCCCACAGGAAGTGTAGGGATGGACGGAGGCAAGTGCAGGGTTGGATGGGGTTATCATGCATTAATCATATGAGACTGTTTTATTATGGGCCAACTGTATTAAAATGGGCCCAACTGTGTCAATATGGGCAAGGCCCAATATATCTCGACTTGTAATAGGGCTACGGCCCTGATACTGATATGGGCTAGGCCCAGTATACTCTGTTACTATAAAGGGCTATGGCCCAGATTAATATTGATATGGGCTAAGGCCCAGTTAACACTAAATTATGAATAGGGCTTAGGCCCAGTAAAGCTTGAACTGATTTGGGCTCTGGTTGGGATACTTTACACACTGAGTTTTCCAAACTCACCCCCCTTTTTCCCATCTTTGTAGGTGAGCCTTAGATCGATGGACTTGGAGAGGCGGGATTCGAGTGGCCACGAAGATTAAGTTTTGTTTTCTTTAAAATAAGTTTTGCATTTATTATTTTGATTATTTTTATTCTGGTTAAAGTTGTAATAAGGCCGCTCTTTTTATTATTTTTAATATTTTGGGTTATTAAATTGGTTAGCTCTAGGGCACGTTTTATAAAAGTTACTTATTTTCAAAATATCACGATTATCGAGCAAAGCTTCCGCAACGTAAATGTTTTCAAAGGAAATAAATATTTTAAATAGACTTAAACTTAATTTGTTGTTCGTGGACAAGCAATATGCTTTAAGTGTGGCAATGGATGTGTGCATGTCTAGGATTGGATCCATGAAGAGCTTGGTACTTAAGCGGTCAATAGACTCACCACCTCTTTTCGGCTTCCTACCGGTGCATGACTTCCATTCACTTTAAGCCATAACAAAGAAGGTTTGATTTCTCGATACTTAACTGTTTTTAAAATAACATGTTTCTGCCACTACAAAGGTTTATAAGTTTTCAAAGTTTCCCCATAAGATTTTACAAGGTTGTTAACAATGTTTTGATTATTACAATGAATCACGTTTTGGAAAAAAAATAAGGCTAAAGTTTTATACAAGTTTAAACGGTAAAAGTTTCTAAACATCAAGAAGGGTTTTCAATGAAAACATGGTTTTCGAAAAACACTTCAATGTGACACGCCGGATTCGGTCGTAACTTCTGGGTCGAGTTTGGGGTGTTACATAATCAATTTTTAATCCAAGCTCTCTTGTAGAAAGCTTGGAGAATCTTGAATATTTAGAGTTTAATTACATGCATGTTTGATTTTAGCTAAAAACTTGATAGAAATGTGGTAAATGATAGTGAATCAAGTTTGAATTAAGTTACAATTGTTTAATAAATTGTGTTTTAATAAGAATTAAATTGTAAGGGATGAAAACTTTTAGATTTAATAATAAATAATGATTGTAAGAGGTCTCTGTACTATATTTATAAAGCTGGATTTAAATTTGATCGGGTGAATTGTGAGATACGAACATTTCGAAGGTTGGAGCTATAAGGGACTAAAATGAATAAAATGCATTCATGTTTAATTATCATGTTTCTATGTTCAAATTATATATCTAACGGATTTTTGTATTCGAATTTACCGTACATAGCTAAAGATGAAGTCGAGACATCGAAAAGTAAAAGGAAAGGCAAAACCATCAACGAATAGTTAATCTAGTTTGTGCTATCATAATTCGAGTTCGCTAGATAATATTATATGTTTATATTAATTCGTTAAATGTTCGAAAATGGAAAACTGCGTATGACATTATGCTTGAAAGGTACATATATACCTGAATATGTGAGTTGTGATCATTTATTGAATTGATTGTATTTATATATGTTTGTTTGATGACATCGATACTTAATAATGAGATATTACCCTATTAACATTGTTGGATAGAGTCACAAGTATAGTTGACATGTCATATGGTTCGTATTGATAAGTAAGAGATTTAGTGCTATACGCATACATATCATGATAGTTCTCTAATACCCTAGGGGTAGAGAATGTATCACCAACTCAAACACCTTAGGGGTACGAGCATATTCTAGTGTGGTTGGTGGGATCGGTGCATTTATTCCCGATTAGCACTTAGGTGCGTATTTGGTGTGATGGTGGATTTATTCGAGGATCCGTCCTTGAATTTTATTTCTGCTAATAGGGATTAAATTTTATTTCTGCTAATAGGGATTAAAATGTAATATAGTTTGCTTGATACATGTGTACTTGAAATGTATAAAAATGTGGATATGGTATGAGGTTTTAATATGTTAAACTAGATGCAAATACCCTGAGGACACATCGGAATATGTATCGTGTAAATGAATAAATCAACGAATATGAATAAGAAGGAATGATAAATCATTACGAAACCTCTAAGGATCTAATGAATTATAGGTGTATATGTATCGATGATATTGATGTTGAAATAATTGATGGGTAAATTGATTAATCTTGTTACTTAGTTTTTATTTGAATTTATTGTGTTTATAATTAAATTCGAATTATGTTAGCACCACTAAGTATACATTACTCAGCATACGGTTATGTTTATTTTCATGCGTAGTCTTGATAGATCAAAGGTTGTTAAGCATCCAACTCGAAAACCAACTCGTCATTTTGTATGTATATATGTTTTGGGTATTACGGCATGTACTTAGGTTGGCTTCAACTTATTGTTTAAGTTAGTATTTTAGTACTATTGGTAACTTTAACTATAAGGTTTTTATGGTTGGATTTTATCCTATAATTATTAGTTATTTATGCTTGACTATATAAGTTTGAATGTGTGCAAATTAATATATTATGTATTGATGCATTGAATGCTATGATTTGGTGATGTTTCAATGTGGTTTTTTGTGCCAAATTGATGGTTTCATATTGAGGTAAGTTTTAGGTAAATTTCAATGCAAAATGGTAAGATTTTGTATACTTGTGAATTTTAGGTCATTTGACCAAAAAATCTCGAGATAATAAGATTATGCCTTAAGACCGTTAAAACAAATGTTATCATGTTATGCATTCAAATACTTAATATCTCGAGACATGTCAAGTTTGTCTCGAGACAAGTGTACATCGAAACTAAATAATTTTTTTCTTGTACCAGGTCTCGAGACAAGAACACCTGTCTTGAGACATCCAAACATCGAAGTTAAAATAAGAAAACAAGAGAGGTTAGTCTCGAGATATGAAGGACCTTGTCTCAAGACGCAACATCTAGTGTTTTGAGACATGATGACACTGAAGTTAAAATTCTCCAAAAATAAAATAAGGGTTGTCTTAAGACAAAGTCCTCTAAATTTGACCTAATATAATCTCGTAATTAGATTAAATAGATTATTTTATATTATGAATGTATATGTACGAATATGATAAATGATTTAATTGTTATGATTGATAAATATGAATTTAACTCTATAAATTTTATGTCAAAGTTAGCCTAAATTGCTTCGACAACATAATGTAATATTACATATTTGAATCTGACATCAGGTTGAGTGTGGGTGTCACATGTATAATATGCTACACAGGATTCATGAAGGGCACTTTCGGGCTAATAGGTATCAGAATTGTTATCTATTTCAGGTAACTGCTATTCGACCTGAAAACAATGTACGTCGATGGATACATCTCCCAGATGAAGAGTGTCGTAACTATTTTTTTTGAAAAACGGGAATCGACTTGGACTTTGAAAATGAAAATGAATAGAGGGGAGTCGCCACCAATCCTTTTTGATGAGGTGTGATCGGGTCACCTCGTAAAAGTAGTTGTTTTTAATAAATGATTTATTTAAACAATGATTTTGGTCTACGCAAATCAAGAAAATAGGTTCGGGAGTCGGTTACGCACAAGGAAGGATTAGCACCCTCGATACGCCCAAAATTGGTACCTAGTTGATTAATTAGTGTCCTAGTGTCGAAGATTTGAAAACTTGAAAGAATTTGAAATACGATCTCTCTTTGTATTAATGCTAATTTGAAAATGATCGAATAAATTAAAACGGATGTTAAGGACTCTTTCATCTCGAAGTAATAAAATATCGTACCCAGTAAGTTAGGACACGACATCTCAAACTTTGAGACTGAGCTTGCCTTTTATTTAAGATTAATGTATTTTAACTTCTTTTAAAAGGATATTCGGTTAGTTAGGGTGAACGAGGAAAATCGAAACCCAGTAAGTTAGGGCACGCTTCCTCGAATTTTCGAGCATCGAATATTGCCTTTATTTGCGAAAAATCTTATTTCGAGGTAACAAAATGTCATACTCGGTAAGTTAGGGCACAACACCTCGTATCTCCGGGAATAAGCATTTTTCAAAACTCGTATTGCGATTTAAAAGAGTATTCCGTATTTAGGTTAAATGAGAAAAATCGAAACCCAGTAAGTTAGGGCACGATTGTCTCGAATTACCAAATACGGGATAATTACTTTTATGAAAGAATTATCATTGGGTTGGATAAAACCTAAATAAAGAATGCATAACAAATAAAAATCGATAACCATAACAAGATAAACATAAACACAAATGTGAATGATAACGATAAAAACAAAGATAAAATAAATGCGTCAAACGAAAAATAAGAAAGGAAATAATAAATAAGCTAAATGTTTGAAAATAAAAACTTAGTCGTAAAATAATGAAGATTATGAGAGTCTATTTAATAAAGTAGTAATAGTGATGATAATGATAAGAAAAATATAACGATAGTAAAATACAATATTAGCACCTAAATATTAATATAGACATAATGCCTAAAGCGTAATAATAGCAAAAATATGTATGAATAAGAAATATAAATAACTAAGTAATGAGAAAATAGAAAATAATAATAATAATGATAGTAAGAAAGAAAAATTAGTGATAACAATAATATGTCAAATAATAAAATTAATAATAATAATAATATTAGTAACAATAATTTTGAAAAACAGTAATGTAATAAAATGGTAATAAAAAAAAGAATAACAATATGTTAGATAGTAAGTAATAAAAATAATAACAGTAATAAAAATGATAATAGTGAAATACTAATAACAATATATACTAATAATAGCAATAATATGAAGAATGAGAAATAACGATTACCTAACAGTAATGGATTGCTATGATAATGGTAAATATTGATAATAATAATAATAATAATAATAGTAATAATAATAGTAATAAAAAGTAGAGCAACAAATAATAATAATACGTTAATAAAAATAATAAGAATATGTTAGTAATAATAAATTAATGGACTAATAATAAAATGAATAAATAAATAAACATAAAAATAAAGTATAATTATAATAGCAATATTAACAAAAAGAATCATAATAATAATAACAATAATGATAACAATAATAATAATAATATATTGATAATAAGTAATAATAAAAGAATAAAAATAATAGTGATAACAACAATATAAACAATATATACATGAAAATACGATAATAGTACAAATAATAACAAGAATAATAAAATTAACTAATTTAACAATAAAATAGCTAAACAATTAAAAAGGGATTAAATTGAATTTAAAGTAGAAATTTTGGGGTAATTCAAAATAAAAAAGACAAGGGAGGACCAAATTGTAACACACGCTCGATATGAAGGGACGGAAAAAGAAAATATCCCCGTCCCCCTAAACGTAACGTTTTACGCAGGACCAAAATGAAACAAGAATTGAATTACCAGGCAAAATTAAAAACAATGAAAAACTTAATTATAAAATGGTGAAAAGCGGAAGGACTTGTAGAGAAATTACCCCCAAAAACAAAAACACGCGGATCCTCCTAGCGGGTCGAGTCAACACGCGGATCCCAGGCTTAAAACGACATCGTTTTAACGTCTGAACCTCAAACCCAAAACTACGTCGTTTTAAAAGGGCATAAAAGCTAAATTTTTTTAAAAATTTTCATTCCTCCTCATTCTTCAAAATAAAACAAAAGAGAGAGCTCCCTTTTTCTCTGCAGCAGGGCATCATCGGCCTAGATTTCCGGCCATCGGCCACCACGTCGATTGCCGTTCGCCGGAGCAATGGCCTCTGCAGAAAACAAAGAGGAAAAAAGGAAATTTTTTTTAAGAGAGGAGAAGAAATGAACTTTTTAAAAAAAATTGGGTTTATATAGGCCACCAAAACGACGTCGTTTTGGGACTAGCCTTAAACGCCCAAAATGACGTCGTTTTGCCCTGGATCGGGTCGACCCGACCCTACCCACTCAGGATCCGCGTGTTTTTGCTCTTAGGGGCTAATTCCACGCGCGGTCCTTTCGCTTTTTTTATGATTTTCAATCAGGTTTTTTTTATTTTAATTTGGCACTATAATTTGTTGCGCTTTCCAATTTGGTCCTCAATGCTGCTGCGCGTTTTAGTTGGAGGGGTTTATTTCGTTTTTAGTCCCTCCACTATTTGTACGCTTTGAAATAGGTCCTTTTCTCCTCTTTTTTATTTCAGATTTCCCCCCGAACTCTGTTTTGAATTCGATTTTAGTCCTTTTTATTTATTTTCATTACTTTATTATTGAATTAATTACTTTTAATATTCTTATTCTTATTATTTTTATATTATTATTATTATTATTATTACTATTATTCTTTATTGTCATTGTTATTATTTTTATTTTTATTGCTATTATTTTATTATTAATATTACTATTGTTATATTCACTATTATTATTATTGTTATATTTTTATTAATAGGTTATTATTATAATTATTATTAACTTATTTTATTACTATTATCATACATATATTATTATTTATATTATTGTTATTATTACTATTATTAAATATTCTTATTAGCTATTATTTTTGTTCCTTTTATTATTGTCTATTATCAATATTATTACTTTTATTATTATTATTATTATTACTTGTCGATTATCTTCATCACTAACTATTCATTATTATTACTACTTACTATTTTACCATTATTATCTAATATATTATCAATATCATTATTATTATTTTAATAGTGTAACTTAATATATTAATATTGTTATTCTTATTTTCGTCTTATTATTATTATTATTAATATTGTTACTTCATCATGGAAGGAGTATGTGTATCATGGGGAAATAGTAAAACGTCGTTGCAAAAAGTTAGCTCTAAGAAACACTTTATGGAGTGATTTAAATATGGGGAGGAGATTCTATGGTTGTTTAGATTTTCTTTGTAAGTGAAGAAGAATTTTATTTGCTAATTCAACTTAATTTGGATGATTTCAAAAAATTACCTAGGTTAAGGGTTTATGATTTAAAATTTTTTGTTATCATTCATTTGGGGTTTGTTTGTAGGATTGTGGTTGTGGTTTCTTCAAGTGGTACGATAGAAAAATGTGCAATCATGCGACTGAATTACTATGTCAATTGTGTGACAATGAATGAAAACTTTCAAAGGAGAATTTAGCACTTAGAAAGAAAGTTATGGATTTGGTTGTATTTGATGGTAGCCATAATGGTGTCAGTAGTACTGTTGACACTGAGGTTGAAGAAGGTAGACCAGTTTGTGGTGTTGAAGGAAAACTAGCATTAAGGAACAAAATGATGACCATGAAACAAAAAATGAAAGTTATCAAGAAGGAGAAGTCAATGTATAAGATATTATTTTCTTGCTCCATGTTATGTATTGTTATACATCACCATAGGTTTTTTTGTTAGTAGTAGTGATAAGAAGCATATGCAACTAGCAGTTGGAAATGTTGATTGAATGTAAAATTTTCCAACATATCTCTATGTTATGTTGTTTATGTAATTTGGAACCTTGATATACATTATGCTTGGAACTAATGACCAGTTTTGGTTGTTGTTTATGTAATTTAATTTAACTTAGTAAATAATGCAATGAAAAGAAACATAAGACTAAAAAATATCCCTCATTTAATCATATGATTTCTCCATTGCAATTAGGATAAAATGTACTTTACAAAATCTTTCCATAGGTAATGATTTAACCTATACACCATTCATGCTATAGAGCCAAAAACAAGTTTGGTGTAACAAGTGTAACATACTACTATAAGTGAGCTATAACTAGCTACATCAACCAAAAAAAAAAAAGGAAAACCAACATCTTGGTTATTAATACAACAAAATAACATTCACCCTTGGTGTATTCCAAAGGCAGAAGGTTGTAGGCTCAAAATGTGGCAAAGCATGGGAGATTATAGAAATTGGCAACTATTTCTTCGATGATTTACTCATGTTTCCTGCAACTGATTCTTGTGTTCCCAAATGATTAAGAGAAGCCTTTCTCTTGTTGAAGAAGATTGTCCACTACAATCCTTACATGAACCTGTCACCATGCTCCTTGTGGTTCTACTAGACTGCAAGAGTGTTTTAAGTTGATCAAAATAATATACATTGTTGTTGGTTGGGAGATCAATAGTAAAAGGAAGAAAACTCACATAAAATGTTTGATTCCCAGTATTCAAGTTTGTATACAACCCTATTCCATGTAACTGTAATAGCCCAAAATTAGGTCTAGTTGGAACAGAGGTTTCGGGACCACAAAATCTGAGATAAAAATAATTATTTTATGATTATTTTGAGGTTTATCATATGATTTTCTGATTGTGTGAAAATTTCGTGAAGAAATTCTATGCATAAAGTGCTCAATTTGAAGTTAGGGACTAAATTGAATAAGTTGTAAAACTTGCATTCTAGAAGTTTCTAGTATGAAATTGCTTTGAAATATTAATTAGGAGGTCCTAAATAGAAATTTGACCAATTTCTAAGTGATGGACAAAAATTAGACATGGATGGAATTTTTGAAAGTTTAGTAAGGAAGGGCATTTTGGTCATTTGGTAATTAAAAGAAATAAAAAGGGAAAATAAAGCTAAAATTTACTCATCTTTTTATGGAGGTCGAAATTAGCATGGGGGAAGCCATGGCTAGGGTTTTCAAGCTTTCCAAGCTCAATAGTAAGTCCTTTATAACCCCGTTTTTCAAGTTCTTCACGTTTTTGGAATCCTAGTAATTTGATTAAGCTTATTCTAGCAATAATTTAAGCTAGAGTTCATATTTGGAAAAATACCCATAGGTGAAATCTGTTTATTTTGCTGTTTTATAATAGAATATGAGTTCTTAAATTATGTTAGACAACTTGTGCCACTCGGTTTTGAGTGAAAACGAGTAAAAGGGCTTAATCGGTAAAAATACCTAATAGTCATAAGTATATGTTAGAGTGAGAATTTGATGTTTTCATAGAAGGAAAAAGTGATCAGCATGTCATAAAACATAAGAATAAGGGATGAGGTTTAATTCCCGAGCCTAGGGGCAAAAGTGTAAATATGCAAAAGTTTAGTGGCAAAATTATAATTTTTCCAAAGTTTGAGTTAAGGACTGTTTTGAATAGTACATTAATTAAATAAGTAAAATATGATGTTTTAGATCCTGGAAAACGAGATTTGAACCTAGAATGAGAGAAAAATTGAAAATTGGGAAAGTTGGTAAAATGGCCGTTTTAGTATTGTAGCACCCCAAACCCGGCCCAGAAGTTATGGCCGGATCCAGCATGCCACATCGAAGCATTCAAAACATTTTATATTGTTGAACTAGAAAAACTTACTTAGTGTTTTAAAAGATAATTTCATTATAGGTTAAAGTGAATGGAAGTCACACACGGTAGGAAACCTAGGAAAGAGGTGGTGAGTCCATCTGACCGCTAAGTACCAAGCTCCCTTCGGATCCAATCCTAGACATGCATACCGCCATTGCCACACCTTAACGTCATGGATATTTCTAGGAAACCGATTTTGATTAAGTCATTTTTAGGAAAAGTGATTAATTTTGGAAAATACTTTCATTCGGAAGCTTTGCTTGTTGTCGTATTATTTTGAAATCAATTGTTGTTTTTGAAAACACGCCCTAAAGTTATCCAATTTCAACAGTTAAAATAAGTAATACCTATCTTAGTAATACATATTAAAACCATCAAAAATAATTAAGCGGCCTTATTACATTTAAAAAAAACCCAAAACTTCAAACGTAATTAAAATTATGTCCAGTTCACCGAAGAAAATCAAACTTTCGAGCGGGTGGCCACTCGAATTCCCTCACGCTCCAAGCCCACTATGGTTGGAGATTTCTGCGTGGATGAAAATAAAAGGGGTGAGTTTGGGAAACTCGGTGTGTAAGGAAAACCCATTCAAAGCCCAAGTCACTCAAGCCTATTGGGCCTAAGCCCATTTAGGTATCAGTGGTCTTGGGCGAGCCCTTTCAGATTACAATAAAGCGGGCCTTAGCCCTTATTCAGATAATAAATATGGCCCATAGGCCCATTTCAAAATACATGCAACATCGGTAAACATATGCAAGCCCATTTGGGAGACTACTCAACCCACCAACCACTACACTCCACCGTACCAGCCATACACTCCATGTGGGAATAGCTCAACCCACCCATTTTAACACTCCACGATTCTGACCTTTTTGCTCGATTATCGATAAATTGAGGCAAAGCCTCCAAGACGTGGACAAGCCACTTTCAGTACTTCCTCCGTCAATATCCCAATCCCATGCATCGATAATAACAACATGGCATGCGATAAATAACAACATCAAACATGCATTTAGGTCAATTTAACCCTAGGGGTATTTCGGTAATTTTGCACCTAGGGGTATAACAGTAATTTTCCATACATAGGGGTATTATAGTAATTTAGCTGCTTTTAGGGTTTTTCATGCATATTCCTACTTTTCACGTACTAATGTAATCACGCATCGAGGGTTCTACTGAATTGGGCAGTTGGCCCATCATTCCAATTTTGGCCCATTAAGCCCAAAAATATCGAGGGCACGTAAATCATGCACTTTGCGGTCCAAATTTTGCATCTTACCAAAAACATTAATCAATTTACCTCACGAGCATTCGCACACTCGCAAATCTACAAAATACCGGTTTTCGGCATTTCGGCTTTTCGACTTTTGCCGATCTAGACTAAGAAAGAGGGTGTTAGTTACACACCTATTTGCGACGATATGCTGACGAGATCCACACACGAACTGCCTACAATTGGATTACTAACACGTTAATCTAACTATTCAAATACAAACTACGTATTAACCCCTTACAATATTCAGCCAACCACACCTACAGATCATAGTAAGCTTATAAGAAAACAATAAGCAACTCATTAACAAATTTTTGTCAATGTTTACCACATAATCATAATTTCACTGCAAGCTATCTTCCTGAGCAATAGTCACTAAATCATTTATAACTAGAGCTACGAAACTCCAAATCAAGTTCCGTTAATTTTCCCTGAAAATAGACTCATATATCTTCTATCCATAAAATTTTCAGAATTTTTGGTTTAGCCAATCAATACCAGATTTTTCTCAAAGTTTCCCATGTTTCACTGTTTGACTAATCTGACCACTCTTTATTACGAATCAAATTTCTCATTGTACAGAATTCAAAATATGTTCTCGTTTATTCCATTTGAAACTAGACTCATTAAGATTTAATTACATAATTTATGCAGCTTCTAACTCATCTCCCACAATTTCTGGTGATTTTCCAAAGTCACGTTACTGCTGCTGTCCCAAGCAGATTTATTACCAAATCACTCTTTCACACCTAACTTGCATGCTTGTTATTTAAACATGTATATCACCAATCAATCATCACATATCTATGATTTTACTTAAGTATAATCTCCATTTCATCATTTTAAAGCACAACATGTTAGCCGATTTTCCTATTAGCATCTAAGGCACATGCATGCTTATTTGTTTGGCTCAACTTCACCTATCTTCCATTTTTTCATCAAAAGAACATGAAACAACAACGATTTCCTTCATTTTAATTCATGACCAAATGCTCACAACACAACCAAAAATCAAAATATACTTCAAGAGTTAAGGTAGAATCAAAAAGAACTCATGAACCTCAAAATAAAAGCAAGGTACCAAGAACTTACCTTCAATTTTCCTCCTCCTAATGACCGAATACTCAAGAGCTTTCTCCTCTCCTTTCTCTTCTCTAACTTTCAACTATGATGAACAAAGATGGACAAAACTTTGTTCTTTTCACCCCTTTTTCTTTTAATAAAACTTCATATTTCATCCATTTAATTCTTTAATACAAAAGACATGATATTCTTATCATGAAACATTTACCTAACCTATTATCATGAAACATTTACCTAACCCATTATCATGGAACATTTACCTAACCTATTATCATGAAACATTTACCTAACCCATTATCATGGAACATTTACCTAACCTATTATCAATTTGTATCAATTTGTACCATAAATTATGGATATCAAGTGTACATTTTGTCTACAACAACATGATGGCTAGCCACTTCATGTAAAATAGGAGGTTTGTCATGCAAATCCTCCTATTTTGCACTCCTATTTATTTGGCCACTTCAATTTAGCCTATAGCATTTTCAAACATTTTCACATAGGTTCTATTTCATAATTTCACCCCCTTTTTCTTATGGAACAAAAATTAACTAAAATTGTCGGGTTTTATCTTAAGTTTGGGCTTTCTAGAGGCCCACTAACATAATTAAACCTATGCCAACATTCACAAGATTCCCGAAAATTGGGGCGTTACAAGTATCGAGGTAAGTTCATATGTATAATAAGCATTAATTTATGCATTTTTCAATGTAAAATTGATATATTTATTATAATTTTCGAGGTGTTGAAAGTATGTAAGTTGGTATGATAATAATACTGACAATAATGCTGTAATTTATATTTGAAAGTTAAATTTAGTGAATTAATTTAATTATATTAAATTAAATGATTATGGTGCCAAGTTTATGAATTGATTTAAAATATGTCTATGGTACATGAAGTGCATTGAATTATCATACATAAATGTGATTTCTACGATTAGGGATATTATGGGAAATTGTAAGTTCATATGATTTTTAATAAGGCAATGTGTAATTTAATGTTATTGCCTTGATATTAAATGAGATGTAAGTTTATATGTAAGTAATACATCAATATTACTTGTATTATGATATTTTATAATAATATTGGAAATATATTTGTGGATAATTACTTGATTGGTGAAATTGTTGGAAAAGAGAGAGAGATCCCGGTTGAACCTTCGGAAAGATTGGATGATACAGATAGTATGTAGCTAGGTCACGTGTATGGTGCTGAGTGCACATCATGTGTACAAGAGAGCTACAAGACATTATGATGTAGCCAGGTCGCATGGGTGATACTATGTGTACACCATGTAGACAAGAGAGCTACGGGATATATGTAGCTAGGTCGCATGCGTGGCTCCAGGTGAAGGACACCATGTAGACAAGAGAGCTACGAGATAAATTGGTTAGGTCACATGGGTGGTACTGAGTGTTCACCATGTGTACAAGAGAGCCGAACTCTATGATGGGTGGAGCTATGTGCTGAAACCACTAAGTATCGAGGATTGATCCGAAGTGTTCAACGGGAGACTCTCTATGTATTGCTTTGTGAGTTTTGTGATGAATAAGTGCATGAACTTGGTTATGTGAATGATGTGTTCATTAAGTGACCAGGATGTGGTAAGGTTATAAACAAGTAAGTTATACATGAGGATGATTTTATGGTGACCTTGTGATCATGGGCCTATACTTGTGATGTATGAAATGTGGTGAAAATGATTTGTGATATGTATGTTAAAATGATGTTAATACAAAGAAAGTGTGAAAGAGTGAATTAGCAATAAAACTGTTATGGACACTAGCAGTGACGAGATTTTGAAAAATCACAAAAATAGTATAAATTGAATCAAGACTGAATGAGATATTAAATTAAAGCTTAATGAGTCTATTTTCATATAAAAGAAACAGAGCAAGAAAAGGAGTTCTATATTTTGATATATTTATGTTTTTGTGAGACTGGTTCAGAATGATTACGTGATCCCCTGTTCTGACTTTAGAAAATCACAAAAATTTGGATAAAAATAATTAGAGGCTTAAAATTATATTTTTAAATTCCCTAATGAGTCTATTTTCAATATAAATCAACAAGAACATTATCCGATTTCTGTATTGTGAGATAATTAATTTTTAGTGAAGAGAGGTCAGAACTGTCAGAATGTGAAATAGGGGAAATTTTAATGAATAAACTGTACTAATTGGCTAAACTAAAAATTATGAAAATTTTATGGTGCAAAAATATGTGAGTCTAGTTTCAGGGGAAATTTACGGATCTTAATTTGGAACTCTGTAGCTCGAATTATAAATAAGTAAGTGAGTATGACTTGTGTGGATAGTTTGATGTGAGCATTTATTAGTAAATTGTGAAATCGTACTTACAAGAATGCTATATACATTAAGGATGTGGAATGGAGAGGAGGAGGAAAATAAATATATGTGGAATACATGGAAACTATGGTATATGAAATATTGATATAATGAAATAAATGATATGTGTTTATAAGAAAACAGAAAGAGATTAAGGTTGACCAAAGCTTGGAAAATAGCCTAGGTATATTCCACACAGGCAAAGACACGACCATGTGTCTCAGCCGTGTATGGAACATGACTTTGGGACACGGGCGTGTGGAGCCTTAAAGCATGAAATTTTCAAGATTTTCGTAAGTTCTCGGTTTAGTCCCGAACCCTTTCTAAAGTATGTTTTGGGCTTCGTAGACTTAAATAAGAGACTATGTGTAAGTGAATGAACGTTTTGAAATATGAATCAAATTTTATGGCCCGTATTTTAGTTTAATGTTTGTATGTTTGTCCGGTAACGTTCGTACCTTATCCCGGCCTCGAGTACAGGTAAGGGGTGTTACATTTGGTGGTATTAGAGCCAGGTTTAGTCGATTCTCGGACTAACATAGCAAGTGTGAGAGTTTAGTTATACATGCCACAAATATGTGATAGTGTGATGTCTCCCGACACTAATGAGGACCATTTTGTTTAAAATGAAGTATTCTCCAACCGAGCTACATCTAACCATTTAATAGTAATATTGAAGTATTTGAATAAAGTGTAGCTCTGATGTGTTAAACTCGGGAAGGTGTGAATAAGAATTCGTGATATATGTATATGTGATAATATGTCAGATGAAAGTTTATATAGTGATATATTTATTCATATTTGTTTGGCCTACATATGCTGTTGCATGCTTGACTAAATTAATTAGTAAATGTGATGACTAAAGTTATTCAAAATTCATAGAATGTATGAGTGAGTGCACTTGTTTGAAATGAGATAATTGGAAATTTTATGTAAGACAGATATGAGTAATAAATTGTTTGAAGTGGATAGTATGATTATAATGATATATGTGGATAATGAAAAAAATGTGTCATATAGATATACGTCAGAATCGAGTTAGAGACTGTACGACCTCACCCCCTTACCGATGAGGTGTATATAACGAAAATTCATGAGAATCATGTTGACTAAGTTCCTAAGTATGGAATCAAAGTGTTCAGTGATAAAATAATTATAGATATGACCAGAGACTGACAATGGTTGACAAGTAAAGGACAGAGTTAGAGAAATATCAGAGTTGACTGAGTTATCTTGGGATTCAAATTGATGACAGAGTGTTTCTGAAAATATCGTCTTGAAAACAATTAGTTAGCAATGCTAGAAATTATGAGAAAGATACTAAACTTCACTTCGGTAAGATTTTCGAGGACGAAAATCTCTAAAGGGGGGGAGAGTTGTAATAGCCCAAAATTGGGTCTAGTTGGAACAGAGGTTTCGGGACCACAAAATCTGAGATAAAAATAATTATTTTATGATTATTTTGAGGTTTATCATATGATTTCCTGGTTGTGTGAAAATTTCGTGAAGAAATTCTATGCATAAAGTGCTCAATTTGAAGTTAGGGACTAAATTGAATAAGTTGCAAAACTTGCATTCTAGAAGTTTCTAGTAGGAGGTCTTAAATAGCAATTTGACCAATTTCTAAGTGATGGGCAAAAAATTAGACATGGATGGAATTTTTGAAAGTTTAGTAAGGAATGGTATTTTGGTCATTTGGTAATTAAAAGAAATAAAAAGGGAAAATAAAGCTAAAATTTACTCATCTTTTGATGGAGGCCGAAATTAGCATGGGGGAAGCCATGGCTAGGGTTTTCAAGCTTTCCAAGCTCAATAGTAAGTCCTTTATAACCCCGTTTTTCAAGTTCTTCACGTTTTTGGAATCCTAGTAATTTGATTAAGCTTATTCTTGCAATAATTTAAGCTAGAGTTCATATTTGGAAAAATACCCATAGGTGAAATGTGTTTATTTTGCTGTTTTATAATAGAATATGAGTTCTTAAATTATGTTAGACAACTTGTGCTACTCGGTTTTGAGTGAAAACGAGTAAAAGGGCTTAATCGGTAAAAATACCTAATAGTCATAAGTATATGTTAGAGTGAGAATTTGATGTTTTCATAGAAGGGAAAAGTGATCAGCATGTCATAAAACATAAGAATAAGGGATGAGGTTTAATTCCCGAGCCTAGGGGCAAAAGTGTAAATATGCAAAAGTTTAGTGGCAAAATTGTAATTTTTCCAAAGTTTGAGTTAAGGACTGTTTTGAATAGTACATTAATTAAATAAGTAAAATATGATGTTTTAGATCCTGGAAAACGAGATTTGAACCTAGAATGAGAGAAAAATCGAAAATTGGGAAAGTTGGTAAAATGGCCGTTTTAGTATCGAGGTAAGTTCATATGTATAATAAGCATTAATTTATGCATGTTTCAATGTAAAATTGATATATTTATTATAATTTTCGAGGTGTTGAAAGTATGTAAGTTGGTATGATAATAATCTGACAATAATCTTTGTAATTTATATTTGAAAGTTAAATTTAGTGAATTAATTTAATTATATTAAATTAAATGATTATGGTGCCAAGTTTATGAATTGATTTAAAAATATGTCTATGGTACATGAAGTGCATTGAATTATCATACATAAATGTGATTTCTATGATTAGGGATATTATGGGAAATTGTAAGTTCATATGATTTTTAATAAGGCAATGTGTAATTTAATGTTATTGCCTTGATATTAAATGAGATGTAAGTTTATATGTAAGTAATACATCAATATTACTTGTATTATGATATTTTATAATAATATTGGAAATATGTTTGTGGATAATTACTTGATTGGTGAAATTGTTGGAAAGAGAGAAAGATCCGGTTGAACCTTCGGAAAGATTGGATGATCTGAGATAGTATGTAGCTAGGTCACATGTATGGTGCTGAGTGCACATCATGTGTACAAGAGAGCTACAAGACATTATGATGTAGCCAGGTCGCATGGGTGATACTATGTGTACACCATGTAGACAAGAGAGCTACGGGATATATGTAGCTAGGTCGCATGCGTGGCTCCAGGTGAAGGACACCATGTAGACAAGAGAGCTACGAGATAAATTGGCTAGGTCACATGGGTGGTACTGAGTGTTCACCATGTGTACAAGAGAGCTGAACTCTACGATGGGTGCAGCTATGTGCTGAAACCACTAAGTATCGAGGATTGATCCGAAGTGTTCAACGGGAGACTCTCTATGTATTGCTTTGTGAGTTTTGTGATGAATAAGTGCATGAACTTGGTTATGTGAATGATGTGTTCATTAAGTGACTAGGATGTGGTAAGGTTATAAACAAGTAAGTTATACATGAGGATGATTTTATGGTGACCTTGTGATCATGGGCCTATACTTGTGATGTATGAAATGTGGTGAAAATGATTTGTGATATGTATGTTAAAATGATGTTAATACAAAGAAAGTGTGAAAGAGTGAATTAGCAATAAAAGCTGTATGGACACTAGCAAAGGACGAGATTTTGAAAAATCACCAAAAATAGTATAAATTGAATCAAGACTGAATGAGATATTAAATTAAATCTTAATGAGTCTATTTTCATATAAAAGAAACAGAGCAAGAAAAGGAGTTCTATATTTTGATATATTTATGTTTTTGTGAGACTGGTTCGTAATGATTACGTGATCCCCTGCTCGAATTTAGAAAATCACAAAATTTGGATAAAAATAATTAGAGGCTTAAAATTATATTTTAAATTCCCTAATGAGTCTATTTTCAATATAAATCAACAAGAACATTATCCGATTTCGTATTGTGAGATAATTAATTTTAGTGAAGAGAGGTCGAACTGTCGAATGTGAAACAGGGGAAATTTTAATGAATAAACTGTACTAATTGGCTAAACCAAAAATTATGAAAATTTTATGGTGCAAAAATATGTGAGTCTAGTTTTAGGGGAAATTTACGGATCTTAATTTGGAACTCTGTAGCTCGAATTATAAATAAGTAAGTGAGTATGACTTGTGTGGACAGTTTGATGTGAGCATTTATTAGTAAATTGTGAAATCGTACTTACAAGAATGCTATATACATTAAGGATGTGGAATGGAGAGGAGGAGGAGGAAAATAAATATATGTGGAATACATGGAAACTATGGTATATGAAATATTGATATAATGAAATAAATGATATGTGTTTATAAGAAAACAGAAAGAGATTAAGGTTGACCAAAGCTTGGAAAATAGCCTAGGTATATTCCACACAGGCAAAGACACGACCATGTGTCTCAGCCGTGTATGGAACATGACTTTGGGACACGGGCATGTGGAGCCTTAAAGCATGAAATTTTCAAGATTTTCGTAAGTTCTCGGTTTAGTCCCGAACCCTTTCTAAAGTATGTTTTGGGCTTCGTAGACTTAAATAAGGGACTATGTGTAAGTGAATGAACGTTTTGAAATATGAATCAAATTTTATGGCCCGTATTTTAGTTTAATGTTTGTATGTTTGTCCGGTAACATTCGTACCTTATCCCGGCCTCGAGTACGGGTAAGGGGTGTTACAGTAACAGTCTTTTATTGGGTTGCCTTCCCTTCGATTTATCTAAGGTAGTTGACTTTTTAATGGGATATTTCCTCTTTTGTTTGGGTGGTTGTGCATCTTGCTACAAAACGTGGACCATAACGAAAGTGGTTAGAAAAAATAATTTTACTCAATATATTTAAGTGAAGAACAACATTGTACCTGTTAAGCATGTTCGTTTCCTTGTGTGCAAGACCGTTTGTTATGGCCATGTTGGCCACATTGAGTACATGTCATGATTAGGCCTTTCCCACTCAAGTAGCCAGGCTTCAATTTCTTCGGTTCATCTTTGGCTATCTTCCTATTCTTTTTGGGCTTACCAAGCATGCTCCTTTCAATAAAAGGTAACATTGGCTCAATGCCAATTTTTGCCCAATCATGTGGCTCATTTATGGGCTGCATTGAAAATGAGTAAGCTTTCTTCTAGGTTTCTACGCAATAACATTCATGCAGATAGTCATCTAGTTGAAGCCCTAGTTGATACATGGCGGTACACGCATGGGCACATGGAATCCCACTAATCTGCCAACTTCTACAACTACATATCCTTTAACTTAGGTCTACTGCATATTGATTCATTTTCTTATCTCACATCCATTTTCACTATTCCATATCAATTACCACTCTATACAATCCTTCTTGCTGGCATCAAACTTAGCTTTCACCAATGAACCATAATTTTTCTTCCACCCATTACATAGCTTCCTTTTTTTGTGCTAGCCAAAATTCTCCATGGACAGTTAGGAGAAGCAATACATTTCACAGCAACCCATTTCGATTCATTCTTAAGAAAATTTAGTTGTCTTCTACATCCTTTAGACTAATTTTGAATTGCAATCTTAAACAATTTTCTATCCTTAAACAACATTCTCAAACTAAATTTTAACGAATCTGATCGGTCATTGTATAAGGGAAACTTTTTTCTCCTTCTCTCACCATCTTCATGTTTTTCATCTTCATTTGACCCAACCAAGTTGCCATGTTCATTTGAGTCTCATACCTCAATCTTATTCCCATCCAGCACTGCCTCAGACTCAACATCTCCACTAACTGCAGCAGCAACATTGTCCACTTCAACTAACATTGCAAAATCATTAGCAATTTCATCACCAACAGATGATCCAAAACCACTATCAATATATTCTCCAACAGTTGATCCTAAACTCATCTGTCCACCATTTTCCTCACCACCATACTCATCTGCCTCAAACTATGTAGCAGTCACACCCTCCTCATCGCCTTCTACCCCTTCAACATCACCCTTCCCAATAACTTGTACCCCATCTACATCACCCTCCCCATCAGCTTCTACCCTTCCGATCAGCTTGTACCCCTTCTATATCACCCTCCACATCAGCTTCTACTCCTTCAACATCACCCTCCCTGTCAGCTTGTACCTCTTCTACATCACCCTCATCATCAATTTCTACTCCTTTAACATCACACTCACTATCAACTTGTACCCCTTCTACATCACCCTCATCATCAATTCTACTCCTTTAACATCACCCTCCCCATCAACTTGTACCCCTTCAACATTACCCTCCCCATTAGCTTGTACCCCTACAACATCACTCTCCCCATTAGTTTCTACTCCTTCAACATCACTCTCCCTAGCAGTCATAGTAATATATCATCTACAATGATAGGGTTATCCACCTCATGTTCAACATACATGTTAATCTCCTTAAACTTAACCCAAAAGTCCAGCATAGCTATTATGGTAATGTCATCATAAATCACCTTTAAACTATTTTGCAACCCTACTGTACTAGGCTCATGAAAATATATTAACATGACAGTGTGAAACCCTAACTCAATTTTCACTATTTTACATAATTCAAAATAGGATATTGTGTTTGGGTCCTCTTTAATCCTAATCACTTCCCCACCTACATATCTAACATATGGATCTTTTACAAAGTGCCCACCCTATGCAAAATAAGGTAATATTCCTCATCCCACGACATCTACAAGCATAAACAAACAATTTACTTAGAAAAACTGACAAAAAAAAAAACAAAATTTACTACAACATAGGGACCACTTCTTTGAATACAATAGTAAACACTAAAACATTACTAAAAGTAAACAATACAACATAGTAAGCATCCACCCTTTTCGATATTCAAACATATTTCAAAAGCTTTTTGCTTGGAATTATTGATTTTCTATGCAGTTCGGTCCCTACATCTTATACCACACTATCACATCAGAAATCGACAACACTAAAAATTTTTAACCACCACTACTATTAAAAAACCCATTTTTATGGCAATTGAAACTGCAGTAGACAACAACCCTATATTGTCATCGTAAACCCTTCGATTTTGGCTATTTAAACTATACCAAATTAAAAATAAAACAATAACCATACCATTTTCCTAAAAAAACCCAATCAGAAATCACCTACCTTTCAATTTGGGTTATAGAGTCTGCCCTAATTGTATCATGAGATTTCTTTTGCAATTGAAATCTTTTTCTATTAAAGGTTTCTTGAAGACTGGAGATTGTTAAAGCTTTTTTTTTTTTATCATAAGAGTTTTAGGGATTCCATGATTTAAGAATTATAGTTTTAGAGATTTCATGATTTGGAAATTACAGTTTTATGTTACAGTAGGTTTTAATTTTAAGGTTATTTTTTTCAAATTAATTTTTTCTTTTTAATTTTATATTTTATTCTTTTTTTGAGGTCATCTTCATCCTCGCACGCCACATAGGCAGCTTTGTTGATCGACGTTTGACTAACGGTCAACTAACATTTCTCGTTAAAATTGGGCAGATTTGTGAAAAAACTGTACCTTGAGGGCCTCAATAAAAAAATGTCAATGGCACAAAACAAAAAAACCCATAACCTTTGAGGGTATTTTCTACAATTATGCCTTAATTTTAATAGGGTTTTGAAATTGTAATGATTTTATAATAAGGGATAAATTGAATTTCTTTTCAAATATTGAGTGTTAAATTGAATTTTTCCTAGGTAGTGATTGAAAATTTAAAATTTGGATTTGGATTTGGATTTGGATTTATATTTAGATTTTAAAATTTTTGTTTTGAAATTTATAATTTATGATTTTATTATTTTCAAATTCTTGACTTAGGAATTAAAATATTTGAAATTTAAGGCTCCATTTGTTTTCTAGTAAAACATTTTCCATAAAATACTTTCCTTGTTTTACGGTGTTTGTTTGATGGAAAATGAAGTCCCATGTAAATCATTCTCCAAACATGGGAAAATGGGGCTTAGTTTAAGGAAAATGTCTTACCCCTTTTTTTTCGGTAAGACATTTTCCAATCTTTCTCTCTTCACATCCTAGCAAAGAAAAAGCCTCTTCCCCTTCCCCTTCATTGCGACCTCGACCCAGTGCTTTTTGTCGGTGTCTTCCCCCTTTTTCGCATCTTCTTCAAAACTATGGTCCTAACCCAGTCGTCCCCATAGCCTATAAGAAAGAATTCCATGAAACGATGGATTACTTTTGAGCCATCTACAAAGCTGATGAACGCTCTCATCATGCCCTTCGCCTCACTCGACAAGCCATCCATCTTAATCATGGAAATTACATTGTGAATTTTTATATATGCATTTGTTTTTGTTGTTTCTTCTTTTAATGGCCTCTTTTTCGATGCTCAAAATCTATAAATCTTTATTGTTTATGATGTTAATGAAGGTTTGGCATTTTAGGTGACTCGTGCTCAAAGCACTTAATGTTGATTTGGACAAGGATTTGGATTTTCTTCAATGGATTGCTAATTCTAACTCTAAGAACTATCAATTATACTAAGTTTTATCTTTCAATTTAATTCATTCCTTTTTTTCATACATGAAGAATTTTTTTTTGTCTTGATTGGCATTTTAGATGTTCATAATGATTGGTCTTTGGGTGTTGAAGGATCACATCATACTTTTGTATCTATATTTCAATATATGAAAAATGCAAGTGTCAAAGTATTATTTGGAAAATGAAAAGTCCCCCCTGTTTGCAATTTATAATTTGTACACTAGCACTGAGATCATAACTTCAAAATCTAATAAGTAAAACAATGACTTGTTGTAAATTTGATTTCAACTGTGTTTTTTCTTTTAAATAATTTTATTTATTCCTGCAAGTTTTTGATGTTTTCAATTATATGCTTTCACTTTCATTCATAGCTTAGCAAACATGCATGTTATGTTTTAATCTTTTAATTGTATACTTAATACAATATCGAAATAGTCATTGAATCTTGATAAAAGACAAGTTTAGAAAGAATTTATTCTCCTATCATGTTGTTCAAATTGTTGATCAGATATGTAGCACTTACAATGGGATCAAACTTGAAAATCTTATAAGTGAAACTATCGCTTCTCAAAAAAATTTTAGGTTTTAAATGAATTTTCAGAATCTTGTGATTTTATTTGTTCCATGCATGATTTTTAGAATCCTATGCTTGATCATTGGATATTCTCCTTTGAAGTGTTCAATATAATCTTTCATGGTTGAACTTGATTAATAGTTTTAACATTTTCTTGTGCTATCAGTTCACTTGTTGTAATAATGGGATAGACATATCTTTGTTAGATGTCAGTTGTTCCTAAGTTGTTATTTCTGTTGCTTATTTCTTTCTATTGTTTATGATTTTTTTAGTTGAATGATTTGCTATCTTTTTTGTTATAATTTAGGTTGATGTTTCCTGCGGTAATGTTGGATGTAGGAAAAATTGGAAAGAGGTATGGCATGGGTTAGTGCACTAGGGATATAAGTAAAACCGACTACAACAATTGCTTAGATACTCAGCTAATGACATTTAGAACCATAATTAGAAATAAGAGAGGATGGTAAGTGTATGGATCAATTTGCGATATGTGGTACCGTGATTACCAGTTCTATTCAAACTTTTCCATCACTGCAAATAATGGTGAGTTACCATCGACTTCGATCATTGTTATGTTCGTTTCAAGTGTCCACCACTTTAACAACCCAATTTTAGTGGTGTCAGAAATAGTGATTTCAAGACCACAATTTCGATGAGAGAATACATATTTTATTATCTATTTAGAGTCTATGGGATTGTATTAGGGTTGTATTAAAGTTCCGTTAAGAAATTTTGAGGTTTATATAGTTAATTAATTCAAAAGGACTAAATCGTAAAAGTTACAAAAGTGGATTTCTATTAGTCAAAAGGATTAAATGCCTATGGAAAGGTAAATTAAGGGATCTAGTAGGTAATTATTCCATTCATATTTATGGTGGATAAAGATGGACATGATTGAGTTATTTTATAAGTTATATCGTAAGGGTAAATAAGTAATTTAATAAATAAATGCTTAAACATGAGAGAATTAGCTATCATCTTTCTTATTTCATCTTGCTATTGTCAAAAGTCCATTGTTAAGTTAAAGAAATATTCGGCCAAGCACCTTTTGATGCATAGTATGTGATTTTGATTTTGTTTTTAGTTATTTTTATGTTTTCAAGCTCGTTTTAGCTTAAACTACTTAGCTCAGGGGTTAGTTTGCAGAACTTTTAAAGATTGAGGGACTTTTCATGATTGTTTTTGAATTTTTTTTATGTTAATTGATATATTATTACTCTTGGTTGTTAAACAAAAGCGTTTTGTTAAAGGATTTTTATTGAATTTAGGGTTTAAGGACTTATTCAAGAAAATAGTAAAACTTTATGGTAACATTATGAAATGATGGTTTAAGTGTGTTGATATGAGTCTTTAAGAGGTTCATTTAGCATCTATAGAGGGTAAAAAAATAGTATTTTTACAAGTTTCGAGCTTAATGACTAATTTATGAAAAAGTTAAAATAGGAAGGTAAATTTGTAATTTTACGATAATGTGAATTATAGATTGAATGGAATGCTTGTAGTTAATTGAAGTACTTAATTGAATGAAATTATCTATTTAGATCAAGGTAAAGAACAGTCAAACTTAAATTGAGGAAAGGCGAACTCTTTGGATTAGTCTCCAACTCTACTTCTACGACTATAGTTATCGAGGTAAGTTCGTATGAATTATAATTGTATTAATGATAGTTAAATTGATTATCTGCCATATTATGTTAGTAATAAACAGACTTGACTATACATATATTAATGTGTTGAGTAATTGACAGATAAGTAATCCAGTTTCAACCTTAAGAATTCTTAGGATACGAATGACATTTCATTAGGGATTTCATGTTTCGGGTACTAGCCTTCAATGTCCTATCGATGGCTAAGGTCCTGCATTTCTTGCGGATTCTCCATAGCTCGTGTGAGAAACATCATGTAGCTAACATTTTGACCCATAGCTCGTGTGAGTAGGCCCACTTCAAGCTCATGTGAGCACTATTAAAAAGGAAGAGTTACGGTTATAAGGAAAGGCACACTATGTGTAAGTATTCCTGAGTATCCAATGTAATTCTATATGGTTCAACAGGTAAGTAAAGGAAATGGCATGGTATGTATACAATTGGATATTGGTTCATGATCTTATGGAAATGTTAATGTGATAAATGATGTGTACATGAAAATCTATTTATGATATGGTTGAACTTACTAAATTGTGAGTTTGATGGTACTAATATAGGATTTTATTAAGCTTATGGTCTTGGTAATGATGTTATGCTTATTCTATATATTGTGCTTAAGAATGGTAAGTTATGCTTGAGTTTATACAGACTTACTAAGCACTAGTTGCTTACGTAGTTATTTTTCTTTGTTTCGTAGATTATCGAAAGCTCGGTCCGTTGAAAGCTTGTCGAAGATCTATCACACTATCCAACAATCATTTCGGTAGTTTTGAGTTATTTTTTTGCCAAGGTTATAAATGGCATGTATAGGACCTTTTATAATGGCAATTCTTGAATGTGTTAAGGGTCAATTTGGTTTATATATGCTTTTAGAGTTTATGTTTTGTTTGATAGACTTTTAATACCTTGACAAATTTAAGTTATTTTGGCCACTTTTAAGTACTTGTAATATATTATCCTTTTTGGTATGTTTGTGATGATATGTAAATGGTTATAAGTGATGTCATTTGGCAGTTAAAGGAACTAGGTTTTGTGCTTGAGATGTGATTATATTGCTTTGTTATGGTTAATGATGTTTTGGTATAAATGTGGTGCCTTTGAATGGCATATTGGTTAGGTGAAATAGGTTGTCTGAATTGGTATGTTTTTATGTGATTGAAAGGTGTTTAGGTCTTTTGAATGTATGCACAGATGGAATGTTTGGTTGCGTATATTTTGGTCTTGAAATGGCTTGATTTTAGGGTCAAATTATAGAGCACACGGCCTAGGACACGGGCTGTCACATGGCCGTGTGACACACACGACCGTGTGCTACTTGTTATTTTTTGTGTAAATTTCACACGGCCTATGACACGGCCTGTAACGCCCCGATTTTTGGGCTTGAAAGTATTGGACCTTGAGTCTGGGTTCGGGTAGAAGACGGCTCGAATAATTTGGATGTTATTATTATTTTTATTATTATTCCGTATGTCTAGTTTAGTAATTAAATAAATTACGAAGGGTTTATGGTGTGGAAAAAAGGGTCTAGGGCTCGGTCCATAGCTTTATCAAAATTCTTAAATTTTGCCTCTTAAGGGAATTCAGGCAGTAGGCCTTATTAATAATTTGGGCTGAGTTTTAGCACAAGCATGCATCTGGCCTAGTGGCTAAGGACGCTAGGAGGGCGTGGGAGGTGCTTGGGTTCAAGGCACGGCGCGCGCAAATTGGGTGTTTTTTTTAATATTCAGGTTGCGGTTGGAATAGGAGTTAAAAGGAGTTGCGAGCATAATCCAACACAATGAGCTCCTGTGGCGTAGTGGCAGTAGCATGCTGGGCACACGGAGAGGGCGTAGGTTTGAGTCCTTGCGTGAACGAATTCCGTTTTATTTTTAAAGCGGGCCAGAACTGAAGCAGGTAAGGGTTATAAATTAATTGAGAGAGAATTATGTCATGAAAGGAACTTCGGTGCAGTGGCAAGCAGCTTGTGTGTGGGTTTAGAAGGTCACAAGTTCGAGATGTACAGCAGGATAAGTTTCCTTTTTATTTCGCAAGTAACCGGAGCTTAAGCAGTTAAGGGTTATAATTAATTGTGACCCTATATTAGTAAAGAATGAAGCATGGTGTAGTGGCCAGCAGCACGGGCGAAGGCACAAGGATGGATGGAGGTCTAGGGTTCGAGCCTCACCTCGCGCACAGAAGGCTTGGGTTTTTGCTGCACGCGTGGGGAAGGAGTTGAGGTCTGATCAGGGCTTCTGGCAGCATGCTGAAGCGGTGCAAGGGGTGGATGAGGATGCTGCTAACAGTGGAAGAGTTTGAGCTGATCAGGGGATTGGGTAAGGATGAGATAAAGGAGGAAATTTAGAGTTGAACAAGGAGCTTGGTGTTGGCTGAATGTTGGACTCTTGAGAAGCAAGAGTTGGCCGGCCAATGGTCTTTAGTATATAGGCAATTCGGCTAGGTCTATGTGCCATTATTTTTTTTTTCTTTGTTTCTTTGTCGAATATTATTTCCCTTCTCCCCTCTCTTTCATTCATCTTTTCTTTTCTTTTCTCCATAGCCGAACCCATACTCTTCTCTCTCTGTCTCTTCCCTTATTTTCCTTTCTTTATTATTTCGCAGTAGCCGAATCTCATCATAGCCGAACCTCTATTCTTTTCTTCCTTAAAAAGCCGAAACCCTCATACCTGTAGTATAGGAAGCCGAATCTTTGGCTACTTGAATATGCTTCTTCTTGTAACTACGGTGGATTGGAGTTAAGATCACAGATAGGAGCACTTTTCTGGGCCGAACAACGATTGGTAAGTTGTCGAATAACTTCCGTTAATTATTTATGATTTAAGATAAAAGCCGAAACCCCTTAAGGGTGGCTAGCATTTGGACTAAGGGCGTTGGTGCCTCTTTCTTTTTCATTGTGTAAGCGTTAGCATGGTCAATAGAGCGTGCAATGAAGGGTTTGAAGACTGATTCAGATTGGATCTCTAGATCTAATCCATATTTCGGCAAAAAGGTAAGAACTCTAGGGTCTAAGGGAATGTTGGCCGAATATGGTAAGGGGGAGATAGTACGTAGCTTGTTTTCGGTTTGTAGACTGACGTTTAGTAACTCAATTGTAGGCAACTCGTGAGTGGATCTCGCCAGCGTACCGCTACAAGTCAGGTGTGTAAACGACACCCACTTATAGACTAGATCGGCAAAAGTCGAAATGCCGAAAAGCCGACATCTTGTGAACTTGCGAGCGTGCGAGCGCTTGTGAGGTGATTTGTTTGTTAATTTTGGTAATCACAAGCGGTATGATTGCAGAGTGCGCAAATTCATGCACTTCGGTATATTTGGGCTTAATGGGCCGAAAACAGGTTAATGGGCCAACGGGCCCAATTCGGTAAAAACGCTCGGTAAGTGTTTCTGTTAATGCGTTAATGACTGTAACATGTAAGTAAACCCTAAAATAGTTGAATTTACTAAAATACCCTTAAGTATGAAAATTACCACTATACCCCTAGGTGCAAAATTACCATTATACCCCTAGGGTTAGTTTTGACTAAGATGCATGATATTCTGATTTTGTTTGTTGTATGCCATGACATGTATATCTGTTTCATGGGATATGGGTTATATTGATGGAGGAAGCGTTCTGGTGGCTATGCCACAAATATCTGTTTCTGGTGGCTCTGCCACAAATATCTGATTCTGGTGGCACTGCTACAAATATCTGTATCTGGTGACTCTGTCACAATATCTATTCTGGCAGCCATGCTGCAAACTTGTGATGTGTAGCGGATGGGTGGGTCGAGTAGTCTCCCTACATGGTGTAAGGTTGGCACGGGGGTATATACGGATGGATATGGGTTAGGTTTTCTGCATACATGATATATCTGTTCTGTTTTTGTTATGGGCCTATGAACTTCATTCTGAATTCTGTATAGGGCTAAGGCCTAACTTAATCTGTTTCTGTGGTTTGAACTGATCTGGACCATGGTTGGGTTATTTTACACACTGAGTTTTCCAAACTCACCCCTTAATTTTATCCATGCAAGTAACCCTCAACCATAATGGACTTGGAGCTGTGAGGGATTCGGAGTGGCCACATGTTTTGCAAGCTCGATTTTCTTCTTATGACTTGATTAGTTTTTATTTACTTTAATTATTTTGGGTTTAAGTTGTAATAAGGCTGCTTTAATTATTTTTAATTGCTTTAGTATGATTATTAGCTTAGGCATGATATTGATTTAAATGTTTGGAATTGAATAGCTCTAGGGCACGTTTTAAAGAAATTACCTGAATTCAAAATATCGTGAACGTTTTATGGTATCAGAGCTATGGTTTAGTCGGTTCTAGGACTACCATAGCGCGTGTGAGTCTAGCTATACATGCCAAATTGATAGTGCTTAATAATGTGATGACTTCTGACGGTTGAAATTTTTGTTTTGATTAGCGATGGAACCCGGGGTAGAGAGACCCTTGGCGGATGACGTTGAAAGTGTAGCGGCTGCTCCTGCGCAAGGGACACCGCTGTTGAGCCTCGGTCATCCGCGAATAATCAAAATGAAGGGCGAAACAAGCCTTCTTCACTATGATGAATGAGTGGGTCGCATAATATGCCCGAACCAACCCTACTGTCCAACCATTCCGAATTTAAATACTCCACCCCAAGACTCGCAATGCCTCCGATCATCGATCCCGTGAGGTCGAGTAAACCACCGTGGACTTGATTAGGAAGCGTGGGGCCGAGGAGTTCAAGGCCATAGTTACCGATGATGCCGAAAAGGCCGAGTTCGCTCGATAACACCATTAGAGTGTTAGATGATCGTCATGCACACCCGACGAATGTCTTAAGTGTGCTATATCCTTGTTATGAGACTCGACTTACTATTGGTGGAGGACTTTAATTTCCATAGTCCCAAATGAACGAGTTACTTGGGATTTCTTCCAATCCAATTTCAAAGAAATACATTAGTCAACGGTTCATCGATCGAAGCGTAAGGAATTCTTGGAACTCAAGCAAGGCCGGATGATCAGATCTCGAATACGAACATGAGTTCGTAAGACTTAGTCGGTATGCTCGGGAGTGTGTGGTGATGAGGTTGCGATGTGCAAAAGATTTGAAGAAGGATTGAATGAAGAGTTAAAGTTCTTGGTGGGAATTTTGGAGATAAAGGAGTTCGTGACACTAGTCGAACGAGCACGCAAGGCGGAAGAACTTGGGAGGAGAAGAAGAAGGCTGAATTTGAAGCAAGAGATTACCGTAAAAGATCGACGAGTAAAGCTCCGTTCTCGGTGTAAAGAGGTTCGTGGAGGACACCAAGAAGTCGAGGACGATTGCGGGAATTTCCATTAGAGCCCGACCATTGACGGACTCGAGCTACTTGAGTAGCTAGTGTGGGCAATAATCGTCAAGAGAGACTGAATGCCCCAATGTGGAAGACGACACCTAGGTGAATGTTGGGGTAAGTCATTAATAGGGCTGTTATGGATGCGGTTCAAGGACCACTTCATTAGAGATTGCACGAGCTAGATGAGAGGAATAAGACGCAAGGTGCAAGACCTAGTGGAACGACGGTGGAGGTAGGCCCCGAGAATCTCTGGAGGTAGGGGTGGTAATCGAGAGGAGCCTCTAATACGGCCGTCCGATCCGAGACCCGTGCTCTGCTAGAGCATATGCCATCCGCGCACGAGAGGAGGCATCCTCCCCGACGTTATCACCGGTACTTTTACTCTCTTTGATACTATTGTGATTGCATTGATTGACCCCGCTCTACTCACTCATATGTATGTGAAACCTTAGCATCCAAGAAGACTCTACCGTTGAGTCTCTCGAGTTCGTAATTCGAGTGTCAAACCCTTTGGGTCAATACGTGCTTGTTGATAAAGTGTGCAAGAGATGCCCCTAATAATTCGAGAATCTGTTTTCCTACCGATCCGATGCTTCTACCATTTCATGAATTCGATGTTATTCTTGGTATGGATTGGTGACCAGACATGATGCGTTGGTGGATCGCAAAGGAAAACCATTAATTTGAGGAGTGCAAATAATGAGGTAGTCCGAGTCGAGTCTCTCGATTTAAAGGAGTGCCGCAATAATATCTTCTATGACCGTCAAGATATGTGAAAAGGGTGTGAAACATACCTTGCGTATGTGTTTGGGAGTAAAGAGACGGAAAGGAAACTCGAATCGGTACCAGTGGTTTGTGAGTATTCGGATGTTTTTCCCGAGGAGTTACCGGATTGCCACCGGTTCGAGAAGTGGAATTCGCATCGGTTGTACGGGTACTACGCCGATTTCAATAGCCCCGATCGTATGGCATTAACGGAATTAAAGGAATTGAAGGTTCAATTGCAAGAATTGACGGATAGAGGTTTCGCTCGACCGAGTTTTTCTCCATGGGGCGACTGTATTGTTTGTGAAGAAGAAGGACGGAACCATGAGGTTGTGCATCGACTATCGTCAACTCAATAAAGTGACGATAAAGAATAAATATCCATTGCCACGAATTGACGATTTGTTTGATCAATTAAAGGGAACCTCGGTGTTTTCAAAGATAGATTTGAGGTCGGGGTACTATCAGTTGAGGGTCCGAGAATCGGACATACCCAAAACCACTTTTAGAACGAGGTACGGTCACTACGAATTCTTGGTGATGCCGTTTGGGCTCACTAATGCCCTGCGGTGTTTATGGATTTAATGAATAGAATTTTCAGGCCATACTTGGATCGGTTCGTAGTTGTATTTATCGATGACATCTTGGTCTATTCGAGAGATGAACCGAACATCTTGAACACCGAGGCTAGTGTTGCAAATCTTACGAGATAAGCGATTATACGCAAAGTTCATAAATGTGAATTTTGGTTGAAAGAGGTTAGCTTTTGGGGCACGTGATGTCCGTGACGGTGTCGGTGGACCGAACAAAATTTGACCATAGTCGATTGGAAACCACCAAGGAATGTTACCGAAGTTAGGAGCTTTTTGGGGCTTGCGGTTATTACCGACGATTTGTAAAGGTTTCTCGACGATAGCCACGCCAATGACGGTTACTCCAAAAGGATGTTAAGTTCGAATGGACGGAGAAATGTCGAAAAGTTTCGATCAACTGAAAGCTTATTTGATGAAGCCCCAATTCTAGTGCAACCCGAGTCCGCAAGGAGTTTGTCATCTATAGCGACGCCTCTCTACTTGGGTTAGGTTGCGTATTAATGCAAGAAGGTCGAGTTGTGGCCTATGCGTCGAGGCAATTAAAGCCACATGAGAAAAATTATCCGACTCATGATCTCGAGTGGCCGCCATCGTATTCGCCTTAAAGATTTGGCGACATTACTTATTTGGTGAAAGGTGCCATGTATACTCGGATCACAAAAGTCTCAAATATTTGATGACCCAAAGAGACTTAAATCTGCGACAAAGACGTTGGCTCGAGTTGTTAAAGGATTATGAGTGATCATTGACTATCACCCGGAAAGGCGAATATGGTTGCGGATGCCTTGAGTCGTAAATCGTTATTCACTTTACGACGATGAATGTGCACTTGTCCGTCCGATCCGACAGTGTGTTAGTGGCTGAATTGAAAGCCAAACCATTATTGACACACCAAATTCGAGAAGCTCGAGAAAGTCGACGACGAGTTGGTTGCAAAGCGGCCGTGTGTGTTCGAACAAGGACTCGGAGTTTCAAATCGACGATGACGATTGTTTGAGGTTCAAAAGTCGTCGGTGTGTCCCAAAGAATTGAACTCATTTCGATAATTCGAATGAAGCCCATTGTAGCCGAATGGCAATCCACCGGGAGTACGAAGATGTACAATGATTTGAAACGTCGGTTTTGGTGGCATGGTATGAAGCGAGACATCTCCGACTTTGTTTCAAGATGTTTAATATGTCAACAAGTGAAAGCAGAACATCAGGTGCCTTCAGGATTACTTCAGCCAATCATGATACCCGAATGGAAATGGGATCGAGTCACAATGGACTTTGTATCCGGACCGCCATTGTCGATGAGTAAGAAGGATGCGATTTGGGTCGTTGTCGATAGACTAACTAAGTCGGCTCACTTTATCCCCGACGCACGGATTTTCAATGGACAAATTAGCGGAATTGTACGTTTCTCAGTTGTGAGATTACACGGGTGCCTATTTCTATCGTGTCGGATAGAGACCCAAGATTTACGTCGCGATTTTGGAAGAAATTGCAAGATGCTTTGGGTACCAAGCTGCATTTTAGCACCGCTTTTCATCCCCAAACCGATGGTCAATCCGAACGGATAATTCAAATACTCGAGGATATGTTGAGATGTTGCATCCTTGAGTTTAGTGGTTCATGGGAACGGTATTTACCTTTGATTGAATTCGCCTACAACAATAGCTTTCAATCAAGTGCTTCCGTAACGAAAACGTTTTCAAAAATTAATAAGTGCTTTCAAAGGCTTAAAACGAAATGGATTTTCCTGAACAATCATTCAGTTCAAGTGTGGCAATGGTCGTGTGCATGTCTAGGAGTGGATCCATGGAGAGCTTGGTACTTAAGCAGTCTGATAGACTCACCTCTTCTTTTCTGGTATCCTACCTGGTGCACAGCTTCCATTCACTTTAACCTATAACGAAGATATTCTTTAAACACTAAGAAAGATTTTAGATAAAACATGAGTTTTACAGCAACATTTCAATATGACACGCCGGATTTAGCTGTAACGTCTGGGCAGGGTTTGGGGTGTTACACGGCCGTGTTTCACAAGTCAGAGAGTTACACAATCTGGCACATGGCCTGCGAGACGACCAATTGGCCTAACTCAATGAGTTACACGATCTGACACACGACCTGTGACGTAGTTGTATGACCTAACTCAGTAAGTTACACAATTTAAAACACGGGCTAGGATACAACCGCGTGTCCCTTTGTTTGATTGTTACACGGATTAGGCTGTCACATGGGCTGGCCACACGGCCGTGTGGCCCCTGTTTTCAAAATTTTCAACTTTTTCCAAAATTTTCTGATTTATTTTTATTTAGTCCTGAATAATTTCTAAACTGATTTTAGAGCCTCGAAGGCCCAGTTTAAGGCCCAAATGTACATGTATGCTAAGGTTATAATGAGTTTTAGGTAATTATTGTTAAATGACATTATTGATATGTTTTGATATTAATTGTTTAGATTTGTATGGTAATGCTCCGTAACCCTAATCTAGCGACGGACACGGGTTAAAGGTGTTACAACCGCATAAATTTTACTAACTACTAAAATACTTGAGATTATTTTGATACAAATGAAATTGAACCCTTTCTGTAATGCTAAAACAAGTGTTAGGAGATTGTCCTTTCAAGGAGTTGCAACTAGCATAACAATGGCAGACCTAGTGTTTATATTTTTGCCATAATCATTCATTGGCTAATCAATCATGGTCGGCAGCCAACATGGTTATTTCAACTGATGCAGAAGGGTCCACTAAAACCAGATTTACATATTCTTGTGTAATCTACTTTCTTAGATCAGGGAATTTCTTTTTGTCATTGATTTTTTTTCTCTTTGAATCTTTTCTTTGGCACTGGTTCTTAATATTTAATTTGATGTATTTATTTATAAATAAATTATTGCAATATATGTAAAAACAATGTAAAATAAAAATCTAATGGATATAAAATAAACTCAATTAAACAATGAAAAGACGACAAATTCTTAAATGTATGTTTGTTTCATTTAAAGCAATTTTTATGAAATATTTTTTGAAAATCTGCCAAACAACAGAAAATATTTTACACAAATTCATCCAAACACCAGGAAATATTAGATTTTCCAGAAAAATAAGTCATTTTTCCAAAAATCATTTTTCGAAAACCATTTTCAGTCCAACAAACGGACCTTGAGATTTCAATTAATTCAAATTCATTGTTTGAATAATTCAAATTTAGATTTAGCATTTAGCTATTTCTAAGTTTTGAAAACATTTTATTTTTAAGATTTAATTATATAGGAAGATTTTGAACATTGTTGTTTGAATCAAGCTAGATCGACCGGTTGAATCGGGAACCGACTAGGGTACCAATTTGGAGAAAAGCATTAGGCCGGTTGACCTAGAAATTGGTACAAACTGATTGATTGGGCGGTTGAATCGATTGAATCAAAAATTTTAATGATTTATTTAATAGAACCAGGCAAATTGGTCAGATCATACTAGTCAAATTGATTGAACCGGTTGGACCATCAAATTGGTGGCTTAATTATGGAAATTATAAATTAATATTTAGGGGTTTATAAATTAAAATTTTGTAAATTATGATTAAATTAAATTTTTGAATATTTATAATGTATTAAATTAAATGCATGAAGCTTCCTCCCTGTTTGTAGAATTGGACCAAATTGGAGGGTAGGACCAATTGGATTGAGAATTGGTTGGGGTACCAATTCAAAATAAAGGGTCAGATTGGTTGACTTGTGAACTGATCAGATCAACCAAACCAATAGTTGAACCAGTTGAACCGTTTTTTATATTTTTTAAAATATTTTTAATAATTTATTTAGTCAAACTGGTTGAATCGTTAATCAATTATTTGACCAACTCCCTACCGGTTCAATTTTTTTTTCAGTAGAAGAGAATAAAACTAAGTGATTACATTGAATAGTCAACCCCTTGTATAGACATTCATATCATCACGCAGAACTCCTTGTATTGAACTTGTTGAGTCCATAAATACTAATAGACTTGGCGTACCATTATTCGCGTACTTAGCCATTTAATCAGCAGTCATATTTTGAGACATTTAGATATGACGAATTCTTATTTTCTAATTTCGTTCGAAGAGGCAACTAATTAAACATAACTCTATCAATCTACTAGAAGTAACTCCACTAGCTAGCAGTCTCTACTAAGAGAGCCTGAAATTAAAATTAATTAATTATTGTTTGGGATTTCAAAAAAGTGTGAAAGAAAAGAGAACAAAAAAGTTCTCATTGTTTTTAATTAATTCCAAATTTGAGTCCATAATTAGAGTTAAAGTCCAAGTTCAATCCCAAACCAAGGGAGCCCAAATCTTTGGTTTTCTTAGTTTATTTAGGCCCGTTTTTAAGCTCAGTCCAATATTCGATTCTAATGTGTCGTCGTTTGGGTGGTGTGGGGTTAAAGTGCATTCAATGCATTTAACCACTAGCTAATATGTATTGATTATATTTCATATTATATTTATTATTTAATTTAAATTTTCATACTGAAGCTCGATTAAGTTTGCATGTATTCAAATTTAAGGTCGAATTTGACTAAATAATTAACCTTAGGATTAGTAATATATATTAAGAGCAATACTGTAACTTAACAATTATATTTAAAAATATATGTGAAAAATAAAAAGTGAGATTACGCTCACAAGTCATTTTAGCCTTTTTTTTTTTTTCTTAGACAATTAATTACATGAAAAGGTGTTGGGATCACCCAACCCATACCAGTTCAGACAAGTAATCAAAAGTAGCCAAACTATGCCAAAACAGAGCACAAACAACCAGAAAAATAGCAAACTCCAAAACAGATTACCAATATGCTCTAAACAAGGTTTTCCTCGACAAACCTGCTTTAGCCAAGGCTTCCACCGTTCCATTCTTACATTGATTTGTGACTTCAATCGTAATCTCAACCATTCACCTTAAACTTCCTTCAATATTAGCGAACAAATTCCTAAACGACCATGACCGAAGACAACTATATTTCAACCAATCTAAAACAATAATTGAATCGCATTCTATGATTAAAGGGACATGCTCCTTCTAAATCAACTCTATAACCATCTTTGCAGCCTCTTTAATTGCCATTAGAACCGCCATTTCCAAGCCCCCCACTGCACATCTACTAGAAAATAAAGCTGAAACCACCCCCTTATCATCCCTCAACACTCCTCCACAAGCCGCTATCTCATTTATAACAACCCCTGTCACATTGAATTTTATCCTACCCATGGGAGAAGGATCCCAAACCAAGTCCGGAGTCCTTTTTGATCTTCCACCCACACAACATTTCACCGGCCAGCTCCTCCAATCACTTTTCAAAAAGATACATTCATTATGGACAGCCCTTGCCCACATTAACGCTCTCATTGTAGAATGAAACAATAAATCGTCAAAATTGTAACCAACCTTTCAAACACTTTACCATTCCGACATAGCCACACAGTCCAACAAGACGCGGCAATCGCCACTAACCATAAGCTTTTTTGCAAACCTATCAGGGGCATGTTCCAGCACAAAGTAAAGAACTCACCAAAATTCACCACATTCTTCCAATCAAAACTTCACCAATTAAAAAAACGAGACCAAAAACTATTAATAAAAGGACATAGAAAAACAAATGATTAACATTTTTTGTAACTCAGTCACACCAAGGATAGCCACTAGATAACGGATCCAGCCCCACCTAATCAAAAAATCTTTCGTTGGTACACGATTAATTGCCAACATCCACATAAAATTACACACTCTTAGTGGAACCTTCAATTTCCAAATTCTATCGGTGGAACCTTCAATTTCCAAATTCTATCGAACGGAAAATCAATAGCACTCGTTCCATCAACAGACAACAAGTATGATAACTTCTTCACTGAGAACTGCCCCCACTATCGTGAATCCACAATATATGATCCTCCACATCCACGTTCAATTCTAAAGTCCCCACCAATGACTTCAATCTATCCACCATGCAACTCTCTTTATCTAACAACTTTCTCGAAAAATCTCTATCCCACTGTACCTCTTCAAATCTATTATTCGTGGCCACTTCATAAACCAAACTATTCTTAACCGTTGCTAGTCTAAAGAGTCTTGGAAATTCCACTTTTAGTGATAAGTTCCTGCACCACACATCCTCCCAAAATAACACCGATTTCCCATTTCCAATCACCCATCTAAAACAATTCTACCCAATCCATTTAGACACCTTCTCACTTTTGGAATTTTCCACAATACCATGCCAAACTACTGATATTTCCTTTGTCTTGGTCATCTTCAATCTCCAGTTTTGCTTTGACGAACCTACTTTGATTTTATCACCTTCCTCTACAAAGAATTCTTTTCCATAGCGAATCTCCAACCCCATTTTTCCATAAGAGCGAGGTTTTTTACCTTGAGATTAACCACACCAGCTGCTCCCAACTTTCTCGATAGACACACTCTATCCCATCCTACCCTCGCCATTTTTCTTGTAATTTCTGATACTTCCCATAAGTACTGTCTTCTGGTTCTGTCAATGCTATTAATCACAGTAGCCGATGCTTGAAGTAAGGACATAAAATAGATAGGAAGGGAAGACAGAACTGAGTTAATTAGCAGTACTCTTGTAGCGACAGCGTCTTATTCTTCCAACCTACCAACCTCTTTCTAAATGTTTCCACAATAGGCTCCCAAGTAGCAATTTTTCTAGGATCAACACCTAACGGAATCCCAAGGTAATTAAGAGGTAACGTTCCAATCTTGCATCGACAAAGGGCAGTCATACGCCAACAAAATTCCTCGTTTAGATTCTTATATAAAACATACATCGATCTGTTCTAGTTTTATAAATCATCCTTTTAAGAGAACTTATTTTCACTTCCGACGAAAAACCCCTGGACCCCCATCGGACGTCTACTGGATCATTAAAACTTCATCATTGCCTTTCTTCAAGTCTCATAATATCCTCCACCACTTCTTGATCATCTCCCCGAACACCGAACTCGAGTTTTTTTGCCAATTTCCCAAGCTTTCCTTGCCTCTCTGATATCACCCTTTTCCTATTGCAGATATCTGAATCCGACAACGACACATTCACGACCGCATCTTCTTTGTCCACTTTTCCTTTTCCTTTTTGTTTTTTCATTGCCCTATCTCTCTTCCTCTTCTCCTTAATCGAAAGAACTTTGTCCTGAATGTCAAGCATGAATTGGACCTTCCTACCATTTGATTTTTGGTTCTTGCGATTCGACAATACTAAATTATTCTCCACTGTATCACTTTCTCCTTCTGAATGCTGCCTTTTTTTTTGCCTCATCGGACTTCTCCTTTTGAGTTTTAGAAATGCTCCTTTCTGCTACGTTAGATGAATTTTCTACAATTTCTAAATTTGCTTCAAGGCCCAACACAGGCTTATGGGTTAATTGATTTCTATTATCTTCTTGGACTCCCATCTCAATGCCCACTCCTATTTCACCCAAACAAAAGCCCATATTTATCACACCAGCACTAGCATGATTACTTGACCCATGGAAGCCCCTTTCACCCTCATCATTTTCGGCCCTTACTGCATCAAATAACTCTTCTTCCAAACTAAACACGTTCTGATGCAGGGACTGGCTTCCAACTTTGTCATTTGGTTTCTCAATGAACATAGCATTGATTGCCTCCTCTTCTCAACCACGTTCCTCACCTGATAGCTTATCCGACCTAAGGCCTAGCACCAATTCGAATTCTGACACGATGTACTCAGCCCTATCCTGCTCAATATTCTTCCCATTGCCTCCATTGTTACCCGTCAAGGACCTGCTCACATCTTCAACTTCAGACAACCCCTGTTCTACCACTCTAATGGGAAACCTGGAACTCCCCACCTCTAGAAAATTCAAATCGTCAACCTTTTCTGGTTTCATGACACTCACCAGCATTGGCATACTAGCAAAACAACTCGCCTTGTTTGGGTTTTTGCCCAGTGAGATTAAATCACCCTATAACCTTGCTAGTCTTTTAAAAGACTCGTAATTCCAGCAGTGTAACGGAACTCCAGCCACATCTATCCATGCTACCCTCTCTTCCACCATTAATTCCGACCAAGATTCGATTGAAACAAAGAACTCTCGCAAATAACCCCAATCGTTCTGTTTCAAAAATCCCAAACAGCTCCTCGTCTGGTATGTCGACCAACAAGAATCTACCTTGGATTCTTCTGATTCTAATCTCCCCTAATCCTTCCTTTATGATTCTTTCTTGTAGGTTCTTAATATTGCAGCAGGTAGCTGTCTCACCCACCACACATCTTTGTAATTTCCATAACCGTTCCTCCTTAACGTGTCCCTTAAACGCAATAAAATTTTTCTCTGTTCTGACGTTGTCATTCTCTGTATTCGTCATTCCAAACTAACTCTTCAAGGAACATATGCCTCTTTCCACTCTATCGTCATCTTTCAATTTTTCATATTCCTTTTTTTTTTCCATTTTTCCATTGCTCCCCATAACCACATTGTCTTCTTCTCGTCTTTTCTTCTTCCATATTTGTCTCTCCTTCCTTTGAACTTAGCTAAGTCCACCCATATTCTATTTCCAATAATCACAAAACCATTTAATCTATTTATCGCCCTTCTTGCATTCGTCATATTGCTTAATCTCACAAATCCAAATCTTTTACCTTCCTTACTCCTTTTCGCCCGTATAAAAGCAACTAAAACTTCCCCATGAAACCTAAACATCACCCATAATCCCTTCCAATGAATTGACAATGGGATATTTAGCACAAAAACAGTTATCAAAGACAACTCTTTTCCATATTATAAAGCTTAAATTGGACTTAAACAACGATAGTTTGAACTCAACTGATAAATAAAAAATAATTTTTTAAATTAAATTTAAATAGTTTATGAACACTAATATCTCATTTACACCTATTAATTGAATTGAAAATTGCTAGTTGAACTTCACAACTTATACTTTATCCAAAAATAATGACTTATTTATGTGTAAAACAAAGTTTGGGTTTCTTTATCCAAAATTTTAGCTATTTTTATTTAAATTTTGGGCATTTTCAATTCAATTCTTGGGTGATTCTACAATTCAATTTTTATTCTATTTTTACTTACCATGATTTTATAATGATAACAGTGATTTTATTAATTTCTTTTGTTCCTGATTTCTTGTGAGTATGAATTTTTCTAATTTTTTTCTACTTTTCATGTTTTTATTTATGAATGTTTACCTTATTTTGATTTTAAATTTTCTTAATAATTGAATGAATCAATTAAACTCAAAGTCAAACTTAATTCGACTTTTTATTCCTTAATTTTATAAAAATAAAAATAAAAATTTGAAATAGATTTATCACATCAAACCAACTAAAAACAAATTAAAAGGATAATGATCATCAAAGTCCAATCATTCGGTTCATAACATTACAAAAAGTAAAAGTATAATGATGTTTTGAGCTCTCCAACTTAAAAAAAAAAATTATCTTAGTCATTCACCTCAAAATAGATGGATATACACGTGGATTGAAATGTCTTCAAGAGAATAATTCAGCGTTCTTACAGAGTGGAACCATGCAGTAGCAGGCACGAGATAGATCTTCCAAAGAACAAGGTTTTTTTTGAATAAGCCAATTCATTTGAGGTCCTGCAGATCCACTCTTTTTCCTATTCAAATATCAGCCATTTATCTCCGTGTTTTCACCGTTAGTATTAATTATTTTTTAAAATTTTAAAATTATATTTTAATTTTTATATTTCTAAATAATTGTGATGATATTTAGCTTTTGTAAATAGTTTTTATTCTTTTTGAAAATTTTAAAATTTTTAAAAATAATAAATGTTGACGAGTCACCCATTTAGTAATTTATGTGTATGCAACGTTAGCAAAGTAAAAAAAATTAACTTTTTCATTTATTTTTAGGTAATTTAACAAAAAAAAATGCAATACACATTGTATCACCATGAAAATTAATCCAAATTCCAAACCTAACAATAATAAGATTGTACTAATTAAATTCATTATTTATGGAGTTCCATAACAGCCACCACATTGAAAACAAGGCACTTGAGTTGAAAGCTTGAAAATCCAGCATCCATGGCCATGGACTTGAACTGCTTTTCAGTCCTTTGCTTTGCACCAAATCGCGTAGCCATATAGAGATCCATTTGATAAATAAACTTAGCTGCATTGCTTCCCTCTGCTTCCTCAAACATCATGTAACTTATTACTATCACCTACCCTTTCTCTTCCAATGCTTCGTAGCAGTTTTTTAGGAGTTTTAAGCAATGCTCATCATCCCAGTTGTGAAGCACTTCCTATCATAAAACACAAAGAAATTAAAAGTAATACAATCGTAAAGTTTTGAATCCATCTAATTCCTATATAAACATGCATATCTACCTTCATCATTATGGTATCTGCTTTGGGAACAGTTGAGAACATATCTCCTCCTACATGCTCAATGCCTGCATGATATCAAAGATCAACTTGCGAGCCAACTTAATTCAATTCACATGAGTTTAAAGTAGGGTTATATAATTACCAGGGAATGATGGGGCTTCTTGTACAACATGAGGCAATTCATAGTTAATGCCTTTAATGGAAGGGTATCTGGAGATGATGATGTTGAGTGTAACCCCATATCCACCCCCAACGTCTACCAAAGTAGTTACCCCTTGGAATCCATTGTATCTCTCAAGTATTTTCTTCATTATTATCTTAGAAAGATTTGTCATTGCGGTGTCATGTCTCTTCGCATTTTCTGGATTTAAGCTTTTATATTGATATGCTGGCATACCATGCACTTTCTCAAAGAGATTCCCACCTTCAAGGACCAGATCTTTGAACCGTAGCCTATATATATATAATAAAGGATTCAAGTATACATGTGGAAGTTAAAAAGGAATTTTATGTACTTTAATGATTTTTTACAATCAATATTTTTAATAATTCAATTTGTTTGCATCTAAACGATTGTACAATTTCTCCATATTTTGACTCAAATTATAGAATTAAAATTTGATGCGTGAGTTGAACTTAAATTATAATTTTATTATTAATTTATAATGAATTATTCTTTAAGTAAATCTTACAAACGTAACAAGTGTTTCAATTACATAAATAATTCTTACGTATATTGTTGTCATAATTGTTTCTTTAACTACAATTTAACATACAATTAAGAAGTATATATAATACAAACATAATTATTGAATTTGTTAATATAATTATACTTTATCAAACATTTAAATTTTCAAATCGATTTAGAAAATATAAATTGAATTTGATTGTAGTTAAAATTTTATATTATAATTATATCTAAAATATTTTAGATATCGAATTCAAACCAAATTAAAATCAAATAATTATGAAAGAGAGTATTATAACTCAACGTACCAGACTTCAATGTCGGCCTTGTTGCTAGTAAAAGCAGCCAAAGATCCATTATGTTCGTCATTAACAAAAGCTTTACCAGCCGAAGTAACTCCATACACTCTTTCACCATCTTCTCCATTACCCGCACCGGCATCTAGCTTTCGCGAAACGCAAGTAACTAAACCATGGCAAGCGAGGAGCCGAAGCATGCGATCGATAAGGGAAGGAGCGTCGGGATTCTTCGCACCAATCTCCGACGCAATCTGGTTCGAAGAAAGCTTCACATCAGGACCTGCCTTCGTTAATATATCGAAGACACCGAGCTGAACTGCGGCATCCAAAACATAAGAAAACATGTGGGAGCTTCGTAAATACCAAGCATAACCGAATGCTTCTTCTTCTTCGGACATGACGTACGATGAACTCAGCTGATTCACGAGTGAATTCATTTCTTCTTCGTTTGGTTGATACTGGAAGAAGCTCTTTTACCCTAATTTATATTATAGTCTGTAGATGTGATCAAATATAAAGGCCAACTAAAAGGACAAAGTTAGTGAAAGACAATGTCCGAGATTCCAGCACCACGCTTGAAGACAATTAATTGGCTGAAAAAATAAAAGGGTGTAGTTCCTCAGTATCATGATGTCATCCGTAGCCGGTTGAAGCCTCCGGTCAATGATTGTGTGCCCTGGAATTTTATATCCAAATTGGTACATTTGACATCTTTAAACACCATTCTGATTAAGACGAAGCAGTGCCAGACGAACAAAACAATCCATTGTATTACTTCCTTATACTTCCATGCCCCACCAGATTACAAGACACAATTTTATAAAAGAAAAGTTGAATTAGCGGTCTGGTAAAATTATCGACTTTTGAACTCACTATTTCAATGGATCCAATTATTGATTGAATAATGATTAAAAAAATTATAAATTCGATTTAATTAATTGAATCATCATTATTTTATCTAGGTTTCTAATTTTTATCCATTCACAATTATTTATTTTATATTTAGTTTTATGCCATCAATTGATTTAATTCGATGATGACATCACTAATCAAATTCCTAGCCTCGATTCCCTTGTTAAGATATATCCTATAGTCACGCAATATAATTAAACTATTGTCGCTATCCTTGACTATGGTCACTCAATATAATTAAACTATTGTTGCCACCCTTGGCTTGGATATCTTTACTTAAGTTGTGCCCATGCACATCTTACCTTCCCTAACTCAAGGGTCTAAGAGTGTTTAGATTAAAATTTTTAAAACTATAGTATTTTAGAATTTATCGATTCAAATACTTTATTTAGATATAAAATTGATTTAGGAAGAAATAGGTTATTGAAATTTTGCAAATCACAAAATAATTATAAAAGAAGAATAATTATATTAAAATAAATAATATAAAAATATTCAATGTGGATATTTTTATATTTATAAGAAATTATAAATAATTTTAAGAAAAATGATTTTTAAAGTATAAGTTTTATCTTATAGTGAGACCATGTGTACTAAATCCAATAAAATCAAATGGAACTTTGAAAAATCACCCTTTAGGCAAGGGCGAAGTCAGAACAATTTTTTAGGGGGGTCGAATGAAATTTTAATTTATTATAGTATATATCTTTATAATTTTTAAAGGATTAAATTGAATTTTTATAATTTTAGGAGACCAAAGTGCAATTTACCTTTTACTAAATTAAAATTTTAAAAATTTTTAAAGGGCCTAAATAGCAATTTTCCATTTTAGAGGGGCCGAATCCCCTGCCAGCCCCCTTCTAGATTTGCCTTTGTCTTTAGGTAGAGTTTGTAAAAGGAAATTGAGTTACTAAAATTCCCTTTTAAAGTTATTCACAAATTTTGAAATTTTCCAATATATTTACCCAAACAAGTAAATTCATTTTTAGAATTTTGAAAACCTTTGTAAAAATGACATCTCTCCTATAAATTTCTCATCCAAACACACCCCAAGGGTTTTAGGCTTACATCCTCAAACTCCTTATTTCGATGGTACTTCACCGTCATGAGCATGTCACCATGAAATCTGGTTGTGTATAAAACGTCACGCTTGTATACTAAGAGAAATTTATTGAACAATTCCATTTGTCTGATGCCCAAGCTTCCTACTGTTCTCGTAGTGCAAAGCTTATTCCTGTTACAAATATGGTGTTTCCATCCACTTACCGCATGTCCCCACTAGAAGCATAAGATAATTTCCTCCATCTTTTGGAAAATTCCCGATACTAGTGTCCAACAATGAGTATATAGAGAGGAGCTTGTGGTGGTGACAAAGAGGTCGATTCGTCTGTAATAGTTGTAAAGCCAAAATAGGAAGAAGAGGAAGAAAATGAGAGAAAGGAGAGAAGATTATAGAGTGCTTAAGGTGCAAGGTTTAAGGGAGTAAAAAGAGAGAAGAGCCCTCCTACATTGTATGCTAGGTATATATTATTGGATCTAATGTCCTAAATGTAGTATTTTCGTCAATATACACTTGTAATTTTTCGAACATATTGGTTAATAAAACAAATTCATTGATTACAACTAATATACTTTGTATTATTGTTCTCAAATTGTTTTTGCACCCAAAGCAAAATGAAAGAAAATGTTGCTTATTGGTTGTCTAATGTTTAACTAATACTAAGCGGTATCATGTGGTCGAATCGTAATACGAAAAGATAACTTGTATTAGTAGACGAACCTAAACATATCTTTAGCCTAATCGAAAATGAGCAAACTGATTGAAAGACTAATATGTCATCTATCAAGTCTAAATAGGCAGATGTCTTGTTTTGGGCAATGAAGCAGATGACTCTCAAAAGATAAAGACATAGAATGACTGACTAGACTGGCAGTACATCGGACAGGACCCAAGCAGAATAGATCTTGAACCCATTTATGGATTTATTCACTTGTGATGTTCATAGTATGGCATACCTAAATCCTAAGTGGATGACAGATTATGTATGTGTAACTCGTACACTTTAATGTAAGTAAAAGCCTGAGATCAAATAGATAATGAATTGAAATTTGGTGCATTAGGTGTACAATTTCTACAGTATGTAGTGCCATTCACAACAGTCGAATTCATAGCCCAAAACATGGGTAAATGATATCTTCTCATTGGCATTACATGGTTAATGAAAAGTAAACGTGGTCACGGGTCGTCCATCTTTGTGGTGGATGACTTGATCACTATTTGATAGTGATTGACTTTTCATGCAAGAAGATGTAATGGTTATCATGGGATAAAAGAGGATCATATTGGAAGAACGAATATTATCCCAAAGAGATCAAGGATATCTTATGAGGGTGATAAACCTCAAAAGTAACATATTTTAATCCCATGCTTGGCATATTTTTAGATGATTTATCATAACATTTAGTGAATTTGATGCTCCTAATCCTTTAATTTTGTGTTTTATATCCAGGTGAGCATAGGAGAGCGAAAAGTGCAAGAAAAAGGCTAAAAACGGACAAAATAGGTTTATTTTAGTGTTGCACATGGCCAGACACTTCCACATGGGTAATCCACAAGCCCGTATGAACAACATGGGCAGACCACACGTCCGTGTGTTATAGCCGTGTTGACTTAAAACCATATCAAAATTGCACACGACCTGAGCACCATCACACGGGCGTGCCATACGGCCGTATCCCTGTCGAGACCTATTTTAATTCTACTCAAAAAAGACTAATTTTGGGCTATTTTAGGGATTCCAACGTCTATTTAAACACACTAGGAGAGGATCTAGGGGGACAAAGAGTAGAATTCAGAGCCATTGGAATCAGCTCGGAGGCAGGATTTACTTCAAGACTAAATATCTCCATTCAATTTCTACCGAAGTTTTTGGGTTTCTTTATGTTTTGTTGTTTTCCCAATTTTGAGATGTTTTCCCTCATTGTTATGAACTAAATTCCCTAAATACCTAGGGAAGATGAAACCTAAGACGAATCTTATTATCTTTTGAATTATATGATGAATACTTGTTCTTATTCTTAATTATGAGTTTTAATCCTTGTTTTAATATTTCAATATATTAATTCAGGTTTTGATGTGCTTATTTAGTAGAGCAAAAATCCCTATTTAAGAGTTGATCTTCCATAATTAAGCAGAGTTGATAGCAATCCTAGAGATAGGACAATATAAATCTGCCGGATTAGAGTCAAATCTAATAAGAGAATCTATAGATCGAGTTAATGCGACAATAGGGGTTTTAATTAGAAAGAGATTTCAATTAATCAACCTAGAGTCAGTTGTTTTTAGTCTCGAGAGAGATATTAACATAAGCTAGGGATTTCTATGGATTAAGTCAAGTGAATAAATCATCTAATTCAGAAGTAATAAGTAAAGTCTAGGTGGATTCTTCCTTAGGTATTGTCCTTTCCATCGGTTTTCCAAAAGTATTTTCCAACTTTCATCTCTATCGTGTTCTTAGTTAATTTGATAGTTAATCTTAGTTTAAAAACATCCCTTTAAGTCTTAGGCTAGATAATAAAAAGATAGTAATTACTAGTATTTTTAGTCCTTGTGAATATGATATTTCCGGTCTCACCATAACTATACTACTGTTCGATAGGTACGCTTGCCTTAGTCGAATTTTCAGTCAGTTTAGCGACCATCAAGTTTTTGGCGCCGTTGCCGGGGACTAAAATATTAGGAACGCTTGGTTTTTATTACTTTAGCCATTTTTTATTTTTATTACAATTTATTTTTGTTTTAATTTACTAATTTTTCTTTTATTTCTTTTGGTAGGTTCTTATAGTTTATGACTAGAAGAAATCCGTCAGGACCTTTACTTTTTTATAGCGAAATTGAAAGCACAGTTCGTAGAAATCATAGAGAAATAAGGCGAAGTTTACAGTATATAGAGGAAGAGCACGAGGACGACACCAATAATACCAAGGAGTTAGCTGAAAATTAAAATAATCTGCTGCCTCATGTGGTTGCCGCAAATCCAGTGAATCAGAATCCTGCTCCTCATACTATGTACGACTATGCTAACCTAATTTAGCGGGGGCTGAATCGAGTATTGTTAGACCTGTAATTGCTGCAAATAATTTTGAACTGAAACCTAACATTATACAAATGATTCAACAGTTTGTTCAAATTGATGGTTCGTAGGATGAAGACCCAAATACTCATTTGGCCAACTTCTTAGAGTTCTGTGATACTTTCAAAATAAATGGCATTTCTGATGATGTCATTCGTCTTCAGTTATTTCCCTTTTCACTAAAGAATAAAGCTAAACAGTGGTTGAACTTGTTACCACGAGGTTCCATCACTACTTGGGAACAAATGACCAAAATTTTTTTACTAAAGTATTTTTCGCCGGCTAAAACAGCAAAGTTGAGGAATGATATCTCTTCTTTTGTGCAGATGGATTTAGAAACTCTTTATGATGCATGGGAGAGGTACAAGGACTTATTGAGAAGGTGCCCTCACCATGGGTTACCCTTATGGCTACAGGTTCAAAATTTTTACAACGGTTTGAACCCCTCAACTAGACAATTAATCGATGCAGCCGCCGGTGGAACTCTAAATGGCAAAACACCTAAGGAGGATTATGAGTTTATAGAGGAGATGTCACTGAATAACTATTAGTGGCAAGTCATGAGAACAAAGCCAATGAAATCAGCCAGTGTTTTCAACCTAGATGCAGTCACCATGTTATCAAACTAGGTAGAACTCTTGAATAAAAAGATTGACGGTCTATGTGGTTCTACGTAGGTACATCCGGTGATGCAGTGTGACACGAATAGAGGTGGAATGGGCAATTCAAAATATTTACCCTTCAACCCCAACATGGAGAACGAGTAAATAAACTATATGGGTAATAATCCTCGACCTCAAAATAATCCTTATAGTAACACATACAATGCAGGTTGGAGGAACCACCCAAACTTCTTATAGGGAGGCCACCACCCTCTTATAGCTTCCAACAACAACCTTACTAGCAAGAGAAAAAGTCGAACCTTGAAGAGATGATGACGAAGTTTGTTTCAGTGGCAGAAACCTGTTTCCAAAACACTGAAATTGCACTTAAAAATCAACAAGCATCGATTCAAGGGCTCGAGAATCAAATAGGACAGCTGGCTAAAATGATTTCAGAGAGACCATAAAGGAGCCTGCCTAGTAACACCGAACCCAACCCAAAAGAACACGTGAAAGCAGTTACCCTAAGGAGTGGGAAAGTGTTAACTGAATCTGAAAGGAAGCTACCACAATAAGCTGATAGGAAAGAGGATGAGGAGGTAAAACCCAAAATCAATGAAAAACCAATGCTGAGGGAATATAAACCACCAATCCCATATCCAGCAAAGTTGAAGAAAGACCGCATGGATGCACAATTCGGTATATTTCTTGAACTTTTTAAACAATTGCATATCAACTTACCTTTTGTTGAAGCTATCTCGCAGATGCCTACATATGCAAATTTTTTGAAGGAGCTTTTAACAAATAAAAGGAAGTTTGAAGAGTTGTCTATAGTAGAACTCAACGAGGAGTGCTCAGCCATACTCCAAAATAAATTGCCAGCCAAACTGAAAGATCCAAGAAGTTTTACTATTCCCTGTTTAATTGGTAGTTTAAATGTTGAGAATGCACTAGCTGATTTAGGCGCTAACATTAATTTGATGCCTTACAAAATGTTCAAGTAACTTGGCCTTGGAGAACCACAACCTACTAGGATGAGTATTCAACTAGCTGATAGATCTATTAAATATCCTAGGGGTATTATTGAAGATGTACTAGTAAAAGTAGATAAATTTATATTCCCTGTTGATTTTGTTGTGCTTGACATAGATGAGGATGTTGAAGTGCCTTTAGTTTTAGGTCGCCCATTTTTAGCCACTGCTAGGGCTATTATTGATGTGGGTGATGGTAAACTTGTGCTTAGGGTAGGTGACGAAGAGATTATTTTTAAAATTTATGATGCCATGAGATTTTCTAGAGAACAAGATGACTCCTACTATTTTATAGATTCTATTGAAAATACTACTCAAGATTTTGTACAGGAAATTATTCATAAGGACACGTTGGAACTGTGTCTTGCCCAAGGAGAGTAGGTAAATGACGATGATGCTGCGTTAGGTAAGACAAAAGCTGAATTAAATTCTAATGAGTCCTCACTGAGACAGAAGAGCTATGAGGGTATTGAGGTAAACATTGAATTAAAATTAAAACCCTCTATTGAAGAACCTCCTAAATTGAAATTGAAGCAATTACCAAATCATCTAGAATATGCGTTTCTTGGAAATAATTCCACATTACCAGTTATTATTACTTCAGATTTACAGCCAACCGAAAAGGACGAGTTACTTCAAGTGTTGAAGGAGCACAAAAAAGCCATAGCTTGGAAGATTTCTGACATAAGAGGGATCAGTCCTTCTTTTTGTACACAAAAAAATTTAATGGAGCATGAATATAAACCTTGTGTGCAAGCTCAAAGACTACTGAATCCTAACATAAAAGAAGTCGTAAAAGTTGAGGTAATTAAACTTCTAGATGCTGGAGTTATTTATCCTATTTCTGACAGTTCTTGGGTGAGTCCTGTGCAGGTTGTCCCTAAGAAAGGAGGCATAATTGTTGTGGCTAATGAAAAGAATGAGTTGATCCTAACACGAACAGTCACAGGATGGAGAGTTTGCATTGACTATAGGAAGTTAAACGATGCTATGAGAAAAAACCACTTTCCCTTACCATTCATTGATCAGATGCTGGAAAGATTATCTAGGCATATGTATTATTGCTTCCTAGATGGACTCTCTGGTTACTTTCAAATCCCAATAGCTCCTGAGGACTAAGAGAAAATAATATTTACATGTCCATAATGTGCATTTGCTTATCGACGAATGCCTTTTGGATTATGTAATGCCCTGCTATTTTTCAGCGATGTATGTTGGCCATTTTTGATGAACTCGTAGAAAACATCATGGAGGTGTTTATGGATGACTTCTCGGTATTCGGTAACTCTTTCCATCTTTGCCTTAAAAATTTAAAATGAGTTCTAATGAGATGTGAGGAAACGAACCTTGTACTAAATTGGGAAAAATGTCACTTCATGGTCCATGAAGGGATTGTGTTTGGCCACAAAATTTCTAGCAAAGAGATCGAAGTTGACAAAATGAAAATTGAAACTATTGAGAAATTACCTCCCCCTAGTTCAATTAAGGATATTCGAAGCTTTTTAGGACATGCTGAATTTTATAGAAGATTTATTAAGGATTGTTCTAAATAGCTAAGCCTTTAACGAATTTACTAGAAAGAGATGTGTTTTTCGATTTCAATCAAGAATGTTTAGAAGCATTTAATACTCTTAAGGATAAATTAATTAATTCTCCAATTGTAGTTGCACCTGATTAGAATTTACCCTTTGAACTAATGTGTGATGTGAGTGATTTTGTAGTAGGTGTGGTTTTTGGACAGCGAAAAGACAAGCATTTTCAACCGATCTATTATGCTAGCAAGACATTGAAAGCTGCACAAGAAAATTATACAACAACTGAGAAAGAATTGTTGGTTGTGGTTTTTTCTTTCGATAAATTTAGACCATATTTAATATTATCTAAAGTTGTTATTTACACTGACCATTCAGCTCTCCGATATCTCCTCACTAAATCAGATGCAAAACCTCGACTAATAAGATAGATTTTATTGTTGCAGGAATTTGACTTGGAAATTCAGAATAAGAAAGGAGCTAAAAATCTCGCAGTTGATCATCTTTCCAGGCTTGAAAAGTCAAGTACCAAAGAGCTTGATAAAGTTGAAATAAATGACTCGTTCTTTGAAGAATAACTCTTTGCTATATCTGACTCTAAGGTACATTGGTTTGCAGACATTACAAATTATTTAGCTGCTAACGTTACACCAAAAGGGTTGACACATCAGCAAAAGAAGCGATTCTTTACTGACGTGAAAAACTACTTTTCGAAAGATCATTTTCTTTTTTGTATATGTGTAGATCAAGTCATTAGAAGATGGGTTACAAAGTCAGAAGCAATTAAAATCTTGGAACATTTCCACTCAAGACCGACTGGAGGACATTACAGTGGAATTAGGATCGCGCATAAAATGCTCGAATCAGGTTTTTATTGGCCCACACTATTCAAATACACCAACAGGTATGTTACTTCTTGTGATAAATGCTAGAGAACAGGTAATATCTCTAAACGAGATGAAATGCCTCAAACATATATGCTCTCATGTGAAATATTTGATATTTAGGGTATCGACTTTATGGGCCCATTCCCTAGCTCATTTGGGAATAAATACATTTTAGTAGCCGTTGATTATATGCCCAAATGGGTGGAAGCCCAAGCTTTACCTACTAATGTTGCTAGAGTGGTGGTGAGGTTCCTTAAAAAATTCTTCCCTTATTTTGGAACACCTAGAGCAATTATCAATGATAGGGGTACTCATTTTTGCAATGCTCAATTTGATAAAACCCTTAAGAAATATGGAGTTTACCACAGAACGGCTACCCCTTACCATCCTCAAACCAATAGACAAGTCGAAGTAGCAAACCGAGAGCTTAAACGTACCCTAAAGAAGACTGTAGAGTCAAATAGGAAGGATTGGACAATGAAAGTAGATGATGCTTTATGGGCTTATAGAACTACTTTTAAGACCCCCATAGGAACATCTCCTTAAAAACTTGTTTATGGGAAAAGTTGTCATCTACCGTTTGAACTAGAACAAAAGGCATTCTGGGCTATAAAGTTTATAAACTTTGATCTCAAACTTGCAGGTGAGAAAAGGTTGATGTAGTTGAATGAGCTAGATGAGTGGTGAGCTAATGCATATGAGAATTCACGATTATACAAGGAAGCAACCAAGTGCCACCATGATGATCGTTTAAAGCAACACAAGTAATTTGAAACTGGAGATCTTGTTCTGCTATACAACTCAAGGCTTAAATTGTTTCCTGGAAAGCTAAAATCACGATGTTCAGGTCCATTCGTAGTCCAAATCGTTTTTCCATATTGCATAGCAGAGGTAAGTCATCCAACCCACGGCACCTTCAAGGTAAACGGATATCGTCTCAAATTTTATAATGGTGAGGATTTTAAAGATAATATAGAGGAGCTATAGCTCTGCGAACTTGCCTAAATATGTCCACAAGGTAAAGTTGAGCTTAGACTTTAAATAAGCGCTCCTCGAGAGGTAACCCGAACACTAACCCCACTAAATAAGTTATTTTTCTTTCATTTTTCATAGTTTAAATATAGGTATTTTTTACACACATGGCCTAACACACGGGCATGTCCTACGTCGTGTACTCACCACGGGTTGAAGACATGGGCATGTCTTGAGCCGTGTAAACTCTTAAAGCCTTAGTGTTGATATTCGATAGTGGCGAACACAACCTGGATACACGGGCATGTCCATGGCTGTGTTAAAATAGGACACGCATTTTCCCAAGACAAAGTGACACACAGGATGCGATAAATAGCCACGGCTATACGATACGACCGTGTGAACCGTACGACTAAGAGACACAGACGTGTCCCAGACCGTGGTGAAACTACACTCTAATTTCTCAAAAATTGGCAGAGGCACGGAATGCGTTAAATCACCACGGCCGTACGAGACGGTCGTATAACCCACATGGTTATTAAGCACGGGCGTGCCTGCGGCCGTATGGGAATCTAAATACACACTGAAATTTTTAACAAGTCAGAATAGAAAACGGGCAGACCCCACGGCCGTGCTCAAAAGCCGTGGGTAATCTTGACTACAGAACACGAGCATGGAGAGTATAACACGGGCATGGGAGTAGTGAACCAGCCAGCATACGACCATGCAATGCGACTGTGTGGGCCACACGGCCTGGACACACAGGTGTGGCCACAGCCCGTGGGTAACACTGACTTAAATCATCAAACCACATGCACAAACTAAGACACGGGGGTGGTGAAACTTACACAGGCGTGGGACACGGGCATGGTAGAACTCATACGGGCATGGGACACAGGCGTGTGGCCCAAAACGAGGCCTGCACGACCTTGGCCCCCTTTTTAATTGAAAACCCTAACCTTAAAATATCCCTATTTAAACCTACTATTTATACCCATCCTCTTCACTATTCACCTCCTTGCCGCCGCAGCCCTACCCCCTACTCCGGCCACCAGTCTCCGACGAACCACCAGCGATCGATTCCCTCACACATGAAATCCCATCTCCCCATTCACCATTCTTCAACCTCTTTACTATTCCCCCTCCCTTTCCCTCACACAAGTTCCCACTCTAACCCAACTCAACTCCGGCCACCAGCCCTAACTACTCAGCCACCATTACACGTCCATGGCGAGTTCACCACCACCGTTCGTCGCCGTTAACAGCACTACCACGGTTCTCTCATTTTTTTCCCTTTATTACTTTTAATAACTCTCTAATTCATTCTTTATTTTCTATTTTATTAGTTGTTATTGGTTTTCCTTCACTTATTTTCACAACTTAATTTCAAGATGAGCACTAATTCATCAATTTTGTGACTCACATAGCTTGTTGCCTTGTTTCTAAATGTCATGATTCTGGGTTAACTGTTGATGTTATTAATTTCTTTAAGTGTTTAGTTTATTTAGGTTATTTCACTGTTGAGTTTTTCTTTCGCTATGTCATATTATTTCAGTGTTTTTTGTCGCTATTGTTACTATAGGTATTTAGTATACTTGAGTGTGCATACATTTCTTTTTGACATTTGATTATCATCTTATAACTTAGTGCATCCTCAATGATGTTTCTTTGCTTTCTTTCAGGAACACATGACAAATACTCGTGGTAAAAAGTCTGTGGTCCCAGCTTCTAAAAAGAGAAAGGGGTCAAGTGCGACCTCCGCGAGTGCGACCATTGAGGTGTGCCATCCTTTTCTCCAGTTCCCACTGGGACCTCAGGAGGAGTTGTTTTAGATTCTACGTGCCCGACCCTTTGTGTGGGCCGATGCATCAATTGGGCCGCATTAGAGCAGGTCTAACTGGTTGACTCAGTTCGGGCCCTTCTCACTACCGCTCCATGGGACCGTTTCTTTGACATCATAGAGTTGACTTATATGAAGCTCACTTTGGAACTGTGCCCGACATTCCACCTCCAGATAGTCATGGCAGAGTTCGACGACCCAGGTACAGTTCAGTTTTGACTTGGCGGTCTAGTGCGTCAACTAAGTGTCCTAGAGTTCGGTGAGGCCTTGGGACTTTATACCGACAAATTTTTGGAGGCTGAGGATTTTCCCCATCTTCACCGTCAGATTCATTATTCACCCTCATCCTGTTGGGAGGATCTTTCACCTACAGTAAGAGCCCATGATCCCAGTCATTCAAAGGCACCAGCTCTCTCTCCACCCCTACAATACATTCACGTACTACTTGCTCACACCTTAACAGGGCGATGAGAGAGCACCGGCGTCGTTAATACTCACGACGCATACTTTCTATGGAGCACGAGGTAAGGGTATGTTTTTGATCTCGCATACTTCATCACCCTCGCCTTTCGCCATCAGACCAAAGGACACAAAAAGGGAGTCATCTGCATCGGCCCTTACGTGACTCATCTAGCTCGACACTTTGGGCTCCTGAACAAATTGGCGCAATCCTCATCATTCACACTCATCGATCAGATGTCCCCACAAGGTATCTCAAGTTGCTCCACATGAGGATGATAGAGAGTCGTCGTGGGCTCAATCCTCCTCAATACCGATTAGCATGACCGATCAAGATGACCCCAAGTATATTACTGATGATATCCCTTCCTTTCATGAGAACCCACCTTCTCAGCCACCGCCGAGTCATCAACTAGTTCATACGGCTGCTTCATTAACAGAAATTTCTGACCATCTGAGTCGATTCGAACGATATTACACTCAGCGATTCAACATTATAGAGGCGACTTTGCAGCAGATTTGCCAGTATTTCCACATTTCGCCTCCAGCACCACCACCTCACGATCCAACTACCGATAAGGACTTTTGAGTCCATTTCTTTTCACTTTGTTTTTTTTTCCTTTTTTTATTTTTATTTTTATTTTTCATGTTCTAAAAGACTTTTATTAGTATATTTTTGAACCCCTTAATTATATGGCTGTTCCTTTATGAGTAACTATAACAACCCCATTGATATAACTCACTAAAAAACTACTGGTGATATCGTAGTTTCAAAAGGTTTAGTCGATTGGTGCTACTTAGGAATATACAAACAATGCTATGGGGAAAGATAATCCACGATTGCCATGTCCTACTTGACCACGACTATAGCCACCACGACACTGACCACCACGATAACCTATTCGCTTGGCACTGTAATTGTGAAACCCAACCTCTACCACCACCTTCACCTCTGCCTAGTTACACATGCACTTCATTTCCAATGTTTATAAAGTCGCTTTCGCTATTCCATGGACTACATCCAAATTCAGAGCAATCTCGCTTCTCCCCCTCTTTTATGATATTATGCTTTAATTGTTATTATCTATCTTTGTACATTGAGGACAATGTACATCTTAAGTGTGAGGAGGTTATTTATATGATTATCAGGAAATCCCTAAATTTTATCTTGTTCAAATAATTTTCTCATATTACTATTAGAATGAATTTTGATTGATTTATGATTTTTATTGATATGTTTTGGATTAAAATATAGGTAATTATGCATTGATTATTTAAAATTTCGGACAATAGAGAATCAAGCATGATAAGTTGAAATGTTGAGAATTAAAATTGTTAGATTGTTTCCTTGAATTGAGGTATTATCTTGAAGTTCTAAATTTATAGGCTTGACATTAAAAACCCATAATTTTTGTGAGATTTTAAGCTTTTCAGAGCATATATCTTTCTTGCTCGCTTTTATTGATGGTTACGACTGAGTCAATACTGATTTGTTATTCTAGAACTTGCATCGATTATCCATGTCGAGACCACACCTTTGACTTGATATACTAAGAAGATGAAGGCACTTAGGTTTTAACCTACTTACTCCATAAAAAGCCTACCCACATAATTAACCTTTAGTGAAACCCCTTTAAACCTTGAGCATCATTTCTTGATTTCCCTTTAATGATAACCCACAACTTAACTCTTTTTGATTTATTAAGAATTTCTCTCTTTTTATTGACTCCCTTTTATCGAGATTTGATTTGATTAGTTACTTAACTATGTTTGTTCATTTCAGATTGTTGAATTATTTCTCATTATGTACTTTCTATTCTTATTCTTAAAATATATATATACATATATGTTGATTATTATTAGTTCTTTGTTTTGAGCTTAAATATTTAATTCCATGTTCTGAGAAGAAGCTCATGTTGACCTTTAATATTGATGTAATTATTTAGTGTGAGTTTATTTGTCTAGTTAGGTAATTTATCAATTCAATCTCGATTCTAACCTTCTTTTTCAATTTTTTTCCACACCTTCAAACCAGGCCCCATTACAACCTTGCTAAAGACATTTTGATTTATGTATCATCTCATTTATAGTGGTGGAGATTTGATTTTCATGCAAGCCTATGGTAATGACCTTTCATGTTTGACTAATGAGTGCTCCATTGTTGAACCTTAAACACTTTGAGTAATTTGAGTGAATCTTTAATGAGGATGTCAACTCTTGTCGATTTGGAATTAAAGGTAATTACTTAGATAAAGGGAAATACCTATCATTTTACGATTAAAATGTTCAACTTGGATTGTTTGAAACTTTGATGTTCTTTTAGTTGAATCCCCAATGTATGATCATTTGTGGATTATTTTGAAACATTATTTCATAAGAATTATAAGTTGAGAAGAATTAATTTTAATTGTGAGTTGAGGATTTTGCTTGAGGACAAGCAAATGCTTAAGTGTGAGGATGTTTGATAAACCTCAAAAGTAACATATTTTAATCCCATGCTTGGCATATTTTTAGATGATTTATCATAAGATTTAGTGAATTTGATGCTCCTAATCCTTTAATTTCGTGTTTTATATCCAGATAAGCATAGAAAAGCGAAAAGTGCAAGAAAAAGGCTAAAAACGGACAAAATAGATTTATTTCAGTATTGCACGCGGCCAGACAGTTCCACATGGATAATACACACGCCCGTGTGAACATACATAGGCAGACCACACGCCCGTGTGTCATGGTCGTGTCGACTTAAAACCATATCAGAATTGTATACAGCTTGAGCACCATCACACGAGCATGCCACACGGCCGTGTCCCTGTCAAGACCTATTTTAATTCTACTCAGAAAAGGCTAATTTTGGGCTATTTTGGGGATTCCAAGGTTTATTTACACACACTAGGAGAGGATCTATGGGGGGCGAAGAGTAGAAGTAAAAAGAAACTCGAAGACAGCCATTGGAATTAGCTCGGAGGCAAGATTTACTTTTAGACTAAAGATCGCCATTCAAATTCTACCGAAGTTTTTGGGTTTCTTTATATTTTGCTGTTTTTCCAATTTTGAGATGTTTTCCCTCATTGTTATGAACTAAATTCCCTAAATACCTAGGGAAGATGAAACCTAAGACGAATCTAATTATCTTTTGAATTATATGATAAATATTTGTTCTTATTCTTGATTATGAGTTTTAATCCTTATTTTAATATTTCAGGATATTAATTCAGGTTTTGATGTGCTTATTCAGTGGAGCAAAAGTCCCTATTTAAGAGTTGATCTTCCATAATTAAGCAGAGTTGATTGCAATCCTAGAGATAGGATGACATAAATCTGCCAGATTAGAGTCAAATCTAATAAGGGAATCCATAAATGGAGTTAATGCAACAATAGGGGTTTTAATTTGAAAGAGATTTCAATTAATCAACCTAGAGTCAATTGTTTTTAGCTCGAGTGAGATATTAACATAAGCTAGGGATTTCTACGGATTAAGTCAAGTGAATAAATCGTCTAATTTAGAAGTAATAAGTGAAGTCTAGGTGGATTCTTTCTTGGGTATTGTCCTCTCCATCGGTTTTCCAAAAGTATTTTCAAACTTTCATCTCTGTCGTGTTCCTAGTTAATTTGATAGTTAATCTTAGTTTAAAAACATCCCTTTAAGTCTTAGGCTAGATAATAAAAAGATAGTAATAACTAGTACTTTTAGTCCTTGTGGATACGATATTTCCTGTCTCACCATAACTATACTACTGTTCGATAGGTGCGCTTGCCTTAGTCGAATTTTTAGTCAATTTAGTGACCATCAGAGGGTAACACAGTTGTGAAAAAGTTATTGGATAAGCATTAAGTAGTTGCTTTCGTAATGGTATGTCATTAAGGAGAGCTCAGTCACGATACTATAGTGGAATAATTTCATGACTGAATGAGTTTATAATTAATAGGCAAAAAGCCATAACTTAATTGTAAATCATTTGAACCCTAATTACATATGTCAAATCGGTCCCTCTGCTAGCTCATTGAAACTAGAAATGAACTACGAGTTGGAATAGAAATGAACAGAATAAATAGAAACAGAGAATTGAAAAACATTCAGGAATGATTCTGGTTTTTTTTTCAAAATGGAAGAATGGAAGGATGGAAGAATGGAATCATTTGGAAATGAATGTAGGTTTTGAAAAGTAGAAATGAAAATGATCCATTTGCAATTCTATATGAATTACTTAAAAATGATTGGAAGAATGAGTCCAATAGGTGGCCTAATGGAGATTCCTATGGTTAGCTAGTGTTGAATAGCCAATCGAATGGTACAAGAAAGATGGCTATCTGTGGGTGCCTCTTAGGCTACTTCTCATGTTACCACGTGTCTTAGATCAAGTATGGGTATAACAATTACCCCTTGGTTGAGAAGTATGTTACAAAGCAACCTAGCCCAAGGCTATCTGAAGATAGTCTTAATGGGAGGCACCAGCCACAAATGAATTAGCAGATGGTTCAGAATGCCAAAGGTTGCCTTTTGCACATGTTGATAACGCTTTTAGAGGTGAAGAGTTGTACTGAAGGTTTTAGAACTTCTGAAATAAATAAAAAGCTGAACAACTATTCTCATGGAAACAAAACCAATGATAAAAGACATCGTTTCATAGGACATGTGTCAGGGCGGTATTGGTTGTGAAGGGTTGGATCGTTTGTGCAATGAAACTCACCATTTTGAAAGGGATCTATATATAATTTTTTTCTTTAACCAACAGGAAATTTTGTTGCTTCAAAGTTTCTAGGTGTTTTTGTATTCTTTCTGCAATTGTTCTTCAAATTACTCAAGTGTCCTCTCTCTCTCTCTCTCTCTCTTATTCTCGTCCCTACTCTTTGCTCATTCTTGCTTTTGTCTTTCAAGGTTAAGGTATTTAGGGTAAGATTTCACCTTTTTGTGTACATTTTCGTTTTCTATTTTGTATTTCTTTACCAATTATGGCCGGAAACAACTGTAATGACCCGATTTCCAATAGTGTTGAAAATGATGGTTTTGAAACCCCATTATTCTATAATTGAGTCTGTAACTATTATTAATTAATATTTCTGAGTTGATTATAATGTTTTATTAAAATTTGATCTAGTAAGTTTTGTCTAATTAGATAGTTAGTTAAAGTCAAGTAGTTTGACCTTAGAGATAAGTGGTTTTGGAAAATGAGGTATAAGGCCCTCATTCTGTAAATTGAGTCCATAAATATTATCATTAAATATTTAGAAAGTTTTTTATAGGTAAATTGAAATTTGATCCAGAAATTTTACTATTCGGATAGTTAATTAAGGAAAAAGGACTAAACCGTAAAAACTGTAAAAGTTAATCACTATGATTTTATTAACAAAAATGACTTAATTAAAATTTTGTTCAAGGGTTTTAGGGATAATTAGACCACTTTATTAAGATAATGGATGGTTAGTGTCTTGTTTTAAAGTTTTTATGTATTAAAATGTTATTAATATAATTATAATGTGTTAAAATAAATAATAAAACAAACATATTAGTAGGAAGAAAGAAAGAAATCCAATTCATTTTCTCTTCACCTTCTTCCCATGGTCATAGCTTGAAGAAAGAAATAGGAGTTGGGTTTTCAAGCTTTAACCCTTTGATTGTAAGTCGATTTTAGTATGTTTCTTGTAATTTTTATCTTTTTGAAATCATTGTAGTTTAATCTAGCTAGCCCGTGTGTTGATTTTTAAAACTGTTAGAGATTTGAGACATTTCCATTGTTGAATGTTAAAGTTTCTGGTGTAAAAATGGTTCCATGTCAAGCTTAGATGTTAAATAAAACTGATTTGTAAAGTAAAAAATGTTAATTTTCTATATAGGGACTAAAATGAAAATATTTAGAAATTAGTAAGAAATTTATGTAATTATTGAATTTAGAGGGCTGTTTAGGGATGGAATTGAAATCAGGTTATAAAACAAAGATTGAATTTGAAAGATATAGTTATTTCAGTTGTAGGGACTAAATTGAATAAACTAAAAAAGTTTAGGATACATTTGAAAAATGAAATTGAATTACTATATGGTTATATTAGGCTATTTTAATATGCTTGAATTGATAAATTGAAATAAATTGTTATATAGATCAAGATTTGAGCTATTCGAAAGATAATCACAAAAAAGCCAAATTTGATAATTAATCCCTAAAGCTTCAATTTGTTTGTTGATCCAATTAGGCAAGTTCATCTGGGACTTACTTTATTAATTGAAGATATATTTTTATATTATTTTGTTATATTAAATATTGTTTTGACATCAAAAGGATTAAATCGAAAAATATGAAGTATCTATATGTAAATTAGATATTGAACAGGTGGCAATAGATTAATCATATGAAATAAATACTATGGAATTGAATGAAATTAATGAAATGTTTATTTCAACGATGAAAGACTAAACTATTTAAAATGGAAAAATAATGTACTTTGATACAAGTAAGGAAAAAACAAAATCATCAACAAATAGTTGGAGATTACAGTTTGTATTTTATAATCTGAACTACTTTGTAAATTGCTGCATCTTAACTTGTTTTTGTATGGTAAGAACATAAGGTGAAACACTTTGTGATAATGAGATGTTTTGGGAATGATTTCAATTTATTGATGTTCATGAGGACTAGATTGAATAATGTGAAAATGTGTATATTTATATAAGTATGCAATTGAATATATATATATATATATATATATATATATATTGAGGTGGTTGATGCTGCCATGTGTTTTGATAAATGAAATCATGATAAAAATTGATGTGAATTGAGATGTGGTGATTGTTATTGAGATGGCAAATGGATGTTCAATGGAAGAAAAATGTGAAATAAAATTACTGTTTGTGAAATAAGTTGAACAGTGATAGACATGCTCAATGAATACATGAAATTGGAGATTGAGATACCAAATGATATGTGAAGTGGTTTGTTATGTATTATACAATAAGATGTGTTAATGAACAAAGAATATGTATATTGGTATAGATGACATGATAATTGCATTTCATTATGTTCAATATGACTCCTATTTTCAGTCAAATTTGAAAAATAATCTTTCAACTAAACTCTGTTTACTTGTTTCAATCAAACACTGATTAGTTTAGATTATGTTATTATTATTTGACCTATGAATTTAGCCTATAAATAGGCTCTTTTACAACCTTAGAAAAATACACCCATTAGAGATTAGAACTCATAACACATTTAGAGAATTTTGTGTTTACATTTTGAGGGTTCTTTGTTTTCGAGTTTTGGAGGTTTAGTCATTATCTTCATCTTTTGTACTCCTCGTTCTTTTGCCATTATAGTAAAATTATATTTGTCCGTGGTTTTTATCCTTTTTGGAAGGATTTTTCCACGTTAAATTTGTGTGTTCAATTTCTCAATTTATTCCGCTATTTTTCTTGTTCGTTGCTTAATTGGGTCGATCCCTAACACATTAATCATTTTTAACTTATGCATTTAAAACTATTCATATTATATTTCAATTATCGGATTATAGAAATACCACTAAGTTATACTCAACGTACGATTTTGTTTTTTGTGCGCAGGCTCGGTACTTTTAAATTGATCATCAACTTCAGCATCCAGCGACAATCCCGTACTCAAGAATGGTGATAGCTTATTTTTGGATCATGGCATGTACCTAAGGAGTCTTTGGTTAAATATTGCTTAACTTTGATCTTATTGGCATTTTGAGAACTTTATATATATGTTTGTATATGTAATTGATGGCAATGTTGTCTGGTTAATTTGGTTTGTGTTTGACTTATATATTGATAAGGTAATATGTTTGAGATAAGTTAGTAAAAGAATGATATGTAATTACTAGGTTAAATGGTTTTGGTATGGTTTTGTGCTTGTTTATATTCTTGATATTGAATCATGGTTTTATGGTGCTTGAAATGGTAAAAAGATGTCTGCTATGCTACTTGTTTTGAGGTGCCTTAAAAGACATATTGGACTAGTTGGAATATGAATCTTTTTTTGATTTTGAATTATCGAATTAAGGTGTCAAATGTGGCATATTGGTTAAGCACTTAGGTGGTGATAAATGATGTTATTGTCATGAAATTGATGTCTTTGAATTGGTTGAAGTATGGTACAAACGATTGCTTGTGACATAAGTGAATTTGGATTGTCAAGCTTGTGAAAAATAGAATAACGATAATGGCAAAAAAGAAAAAATAAAGAACACACAGATTTTTACGTGGAAACCCTTTCGGGAAAAAAAAAGGCCAGAGGAGAAAATAATTCACTGTGTCGAAATCGAATAATTACAAAAGGAGTAGACTATATCTATTTATAGGTTTGTAAAACCATATTCTAATTAAAGTTAAATATAAGTAATTCAATAAAGTTAAAACACCTTATTCTAATTAACATTAAACAGAGGAAGTAGACTTCTATTCAGCCCTCAGCCTACGCCCTTGTAGATCCCTTTATTTTGCCACTTGTATTTTATTTTATCATGAATTTCGATCACACTCTAACCAAGCTTGAATTGAAATGTATTTCCAAGTACACATGGCCTAGCACACAGCCGTATGTCATACACGAGCATATGGCATGGTTGTGTGATCTATAAATTTTTAGGTGATTTTGGTGCACACGATCACAGTCTGTTGCACGGCCCAATGACACGACCGTGTGACATATTTTTGAATATTTACATTTTTGACCCATACGGCCTTGATGAGTGTACATGGCTATTCGCACGGTCATGTAACCCATCCCACACAGCCACAATCTTTTCACACGGTTAGGGGACATGGGTGTGACCCCTGTTTGTAAAATTTTCCTATATTTCTATTTTTGTTTCAATTTAATCCTTGATTGATATCAGGTTGGTTTTAATCTTTTGTAAGTTCGATATAAACCCGAAACAAGTGAATTGTATGTTGTATATGATTATATATGAATAAATCGATATGGAATTGATATTTGGACCATGAAATGTAATCAAATATTATGTATTTACATGTAGCACCTTATAACTTGGGTTCAGTAATCGGACAGGGTATGGGGTGTTACAACAACCATAAAATGGAAGTCGAATCTTCTAGAGCAATAGAGCTGAGAAAGATGAGGCCTCCTAAGAAACAAAGAGAACCGATTATTTATAGCACTTTTGAGTGCACCACCCAAGAAAAGGAGGCTACACAGATACTGCATTTTTGTAGACTACTACAAAAGCTTTAAGGTATGGCTTCAACATTCCAAAGGGGCCCTATCCCCTTAGTGGGAATTATAGACTTAAGTATGGTGAGGGAAAGCCTAGGTTTTACCCATCGTTGCACTTGCTGTAAGCCGGGTTCCATCTTCCTCCCCATTCGTTAATAATCGAGGTGTTGAGCTGTTATAAGATTGTACCCAGGGAATTGGCTAGGGTATCCTAGTGGATACTCATCAGATTTATCATCCTCAATTCTAAGGTATGTTCTACTCTCAATGAGTACTTATCCACCTACAAGTCATCAAACCGTCACTTGGAGCTTATTAGCAAAACTTTTTTTTTAAATAACATCTTAGTAACTTAAATAAATCTTGTGAATAATTCAATGACTTAAATGAAAACTTTCGAATTTCGAATAGTTCAGTTATCAAATTGTAACTTTTTAATTAAGTAATTAAAATGAAAACTTATTAATTTAGTGACTAATAATATAATTTACCCTAACTTTTTTTTGTGATTACGCGGTGTTTTGTTTTTTATTATAATATTTTTGTGTCTGTCCGATTTGGTGATTTAGCATTGAGCATTTTATTTTATTTTTTTCCTTTTCATGATTTGAGTTTATTTTAATCATTTTTATATCCTTTTGATGTGGCGATGTCATATTGGTATGGTGTTTAGGATTGTTTTATGGCTTGTCCTTTGCATTTTTGGGTTTTCACAATTTGAGTTTTAATATTCAAAAGTTTTTAGAATTTATTAATTTATAGTGGAGATGCTCAAATTAGGTTTAAATAATTAAATAAAAACTATTTTCTTTCGAATGTGCTCCAATAATGATTAAATTTTTAAATTGGTTAAAAAGAGTTTATGTACTCAAATAATGATTAAAATTTTAAATTGACTAATAAGGACGAAACGATTTTAAGTGTATTTATATAAAATCAATTTCAAGTTATATTTTTATTTTTATTTTTAAAAATAATATTAGTATGTGTTTTATTCTAAATATAAATTATTGTAACAAATATTAAAATTTTTATCACTCAAAATCTCCTTTTGATTATTTTAGTGAGAAGAATGCATTTCTATTTGTAACTAAAAGGATAATGATCATCAAAGTCCAATCATTCGGTTCATAACATTACGTAAAATAAAAGTAATGATTTTTTAGCCTTTTAATTTTGTAAAAAATTATTTTAGCCATTTACCTTAAAATGGGTAGATATATATTTGGATTGCCATGTAAATGATACGTTAGCATTTAATTAATATTTTAAAATTTTAAAAAATATATTTGTAATTTTTATAATTTTTAAAAAATTTAATGATATTTAATTTTTGAAAATAGTTTTTATTATTTTTAAATTTTAAAAATTTATTTAAATGTTGACGAGTCACCCATTTAGCAATCCATATGTATGCAATGTCAGCAAAGTTAAAAAAACGTTAACTTCTTCGTTTATTTTGGAGTGATTTAACAAAAAAATACAAGTTTAAGAGCTAAAAAAATTTAAATAAATGACTAAAATAATTTTTTCATAAATTTGGAGTATCAAATAAATCATTATGCGAAAAACAAGTTCTACCCTTAATTATTGATGTTGGTGTTTGACACACTTTATCCAAATGAAGTATGAACTTCAATCAGGACTTGAACAGCAATGTAATGTATTCGGATGAAGAATGAAGAAAGAAAAATGCTTGAAATTCAAGCTTTGAGCTTTAAGCAGGGATAGAAATAGAATTTAGAAAGCAAAGAAAAGTGGAGCATATGGAAGGAAAATCTAATGATTTCATTCAAAAGAAACATAGGCTTAAAGCCATTACATATACCAGACATTGGCTGGTCAAAAACAATTCATCACCTAAACATTACCTAACTCCACTAGTTACATAGGGACTAGGTGATTTTGCTTGCAAACATAAACAAAGCTGGTGATCAGCTCTATCACCATCAAATTGCATCAAACATAAACTAAATTAAGTTCAAAATGAACTAGAACACAAAATATGGACTAAACAAACTAAACCATGAAAACTGAAACAGTAGCATGGTTCTTCATCTAGTTAACTCATATTTCCACTGGATAACATAAACTTTGTGATCAACTCCTTATCTGCATGAGCTACATATCCACCTTTGTTGCTGCATGTGTTGCATGGGAACTAACTTCAACACTCCTCCTTAGTTTCCATGTTTGTAACACCTAGTTGCTTTTTCAGTTTTATAAACCTTGACACACCAAGGGCCTTTGTGAAGATATTAGCAACCTGTTCCTCTGAATTGCAATGAATCAGCTCCACCTCTCGAGCTTGTTCCATCTCCCTTATCACATGCAACTTGATGCTGAAGTGCTTCGTTCTACCATGGAAGACGGGATTCTTTACAATTGCAACAGCAGACTTGTTATCACAAAAGATCTCTGTTGCCTCCCTTTGATGTAGGTTAAGATCAGCTAGAATTTTTCTCAGCCAAATGGCTTGATTTACAGCATTGGGAGCTGCAACATATTCAGCTTCTGCTGTTGATTGAGCCACCATCAATTGTTTCCTTGAGCTCCAACAAAACATGGTTGAGCCAAGGGTAAAATTATATCTAGAGGTGCTTTTCATATCATCACTTAAGCTAGCCCAGTCACTATCAGTATAGCCTCTCAACTTCAAACTTTCAGCTTTGTTGAATAACACACCATAGTCAAGAGTGCCTTTGATGTACCTTAGCACTCTCTTTGCTGCTTGAAAGTGCTGGACATTACAACAATGCATAAACCTTGATAACATATTCACAGCAAACAAGATATCTGGCCTAGTTGCTATCAAATATAACAAGCAACCAACTAAGCTCCTGTAGATAGACTCATTGACTGGTTCATGATCTCCTTGGCTTGACAGCTTCATTCCAACAGCAATAGGAGTGCCTGTTGGCTTACAATTCTCTATTGAGAACTTGGACAAAACCTTCAAGGCAAATGTTCTCTGTCCCAAGAAGATTTTTCCTTCTGCTTGGCGCACCTCTATTCCCAAAAAGTATGTCATTAGCCCCAAGTCAGACATTTCAAACATGTCTTTCATTTTGGCTTTGAATTTAGCCAACATGTCTTGATCTCCTCCAGTCACCAAAAGGTCATCGACATAGAGGGATACAATAAGCTGTATTTCAGCTTCACTCTTCTTGACATTAGTGTTGGCTCACTAACACTACGTTAAATCCCAACCGACCAAGTAAGCGTCAATTCGAGCATACTAGGCTCTAGGAGTGTTTTAGGCCATCTGATTGCATTCTTAAGCTCAGTACACCATTTTTCTTTGCCAGACACAACGAAGCCTTGAGGCTGATCAATGTAGATCTCTTCTTCAAGGAAGCCATTTAGGAATGCAGACTTGACATCTAACTGATGAATGGCCCATTGCTTTTATGCTGTTAAAGCAACTAGCAATCTGATGGTGTCAAGTCTGGCTACTGGTGCAAAAGTCTCCAAGTAGTCCAGGCCATATCTTTGACTGAAGCTTTTGACAACAAGTCTGGCTTTCAGCTTGTTTAAACTGCCATCAGCATTTTGTTTGGCACGATAGACCCATTTAACACCAATGGTCTTTCTGTTGGTAGGCCTTTCAACTAGCTCCTATTTTTTATTCTTTTGAATCGTCTTGATTTCTTCAACCATGGCCTGTTTCCATCCTTCATCAGCTTCAGCTTCTTCAAAACTGCTGGGCTCCAATATGGCAACTTGTGCTCTTTTATAAATTTCAGCCAAAGGTCTAGTGCCTCTGACAGGCATGTCATCAATGTCCATTTCAGGACTAACTTGATTAGGTTCAGCATGATCAGCCATCAGCTCTTCAGAAACAGCCTCTGGCTCATTCTTTTCCCAATTCCAGCATCATTTTTCATCAAATATCACATCTCTGCTTACTTGAATTTTGTTTGTTAAAGGGTCCAAGATCTTCTTGACCATACTATATCCGGCTAAAATACCAGGAAGAGCTCTTTTGGATAACTTATCCCTCTTTACTGCTGGTATTTGGCTGTAACATAGACAACCAAAGACTTTCATATGAGCCAATGATGGCTTGAACCTGAACCAGGCCTCAAAAGGTGTCTTGTGAGCAAATGCTTTGGTTGGAAGCCTATTCTGAATGTAGACAGCAGTATTGACTGCTTCAGCCCACATGGTCTTAGGCAAATTCTTCTCAAATAGTAAACATCTGGCCATATCCATCAAGCTCCTGTTCTTCCTTTCACTTACACCATTTTGTTGAGGTGTATACGTGTTGGTGAGTTGGTTTCTAATGCCTGCTTCATCACAAAAGGTATTAAATTCGGATGAAGTATACTCTGTTCCATTATCAGACCTAAGGGTCTTGAGTTTACAGCCTGTTTCAGTTTCTGCTGCAGCTTTAAATTTTTGGAATATTGAGAGTACTTCATACTTATTTCGGTGAAAGTATTCCCAACAATACTTGGAGTAATCATTAATAAATAAAATGAAGTATCTGCTTCCATTTAATGATTCAGTCTTCATGAGGCCACACACATCTGTGTATACAAGCTGCAGCTTCTCAGAGGCTCTCCATGCTTGATTGGTAAGAAATGGCAATCTTGCTTGTTTTTCTAATTGACAGACCTCACATACCTCTTCTTCCTCAACAGAGTTGGTGAAGTTTTCAACCAAGTCTTCACTGATCATCTGAGTCATTGATCTGAAGTTGGCAAGCTTGGAATCTTCTGTAGAGGCAATGCAGGCTGAGTGTAAGTCACTTGGCCAGCTGACTTCAAAGCATTTATCAGTCATAGTGACTAACATGAACTTGGATCCACTTGGATCACTTATCTGGCATTCTTCACCTTTGAACACAACAGAATAACCTTTCTTAAGCAATTGAGCAATGCTGAGAAGGTTTCTGTCAATCTCAGGCACTAGCAGCACATTTGGAATGACTTTATTGCCTGTAGGAGTGCATATTAGCACATCCCCTTTTCCTTTAGCTTTTATGAACTGTCCATTACCAACTTTCACTTTGGTCTTGCAGCTTCTATCCAAAGTCTTAAAGATGATTGCATCAGGTGACATGTGGTTAGTGCAACCATTGTCCAACAACCAGCCTTTTGAACCTTTCTTCTAGCCAGCTGAGCATGAAACAGCAAAGACCTGCTCTTCATAGTCACTATTGTCTTCATCCACTTGAGCTTCAGCATTTTTGTATTGTGCTTGATTCTGGCCAGGTCTGCCCTTTTGTTTGCAGACCCTTTCAACATGCCCCTTCTTTTTGCAATGTTGTAGTATTTGGCCTCTAGATGACCAGGCTTTTTACAAAATCTGCAGAGTTGATCTCTTCCTCTTGCAGCATCAGGCTTAGGCCTATTTTTTGAGGTCTTCATGCCTTTGTAGGTTGAGGAACTTGAAGGCTGAGGAACTTGAAGCAGACTTGGTCTTAGCTTGGAAAGCACCCTCTTGGTTCTCCTCCATCCTGCTAGCTCTCCTTTGCTCCTGAGCATAGAGGGCATTAATGAGCTCAGTTAAGGAGATTCTTGCTAGGTCTCTTGAATTTTCTAAGGAGGATATTTTTGCTTCATACCTTTCTGGTAAGGTAGAGATCACTTTCTCCACAATCCTTTCCTCATCAAATTACTCACCAAGGAGCCTTATACTGTTAACTACAGCCATGATTCTGTCAGAATACTTCTTGACAGTTTCTTCTTCCTTCATCTTCAAGTTCTCAAAATTCTTTCTCAAGTTTAGAAGCTGCTGTTGCCTTGTTCTTTCAGTACCTTGGAACTCCTCCTTCAATTTGTCCCAGGCTTGCTTCGATGTCTCACAGGCCATAATCCTTGTAAAGATCACATCTGAGACACAGTTCTAAATACAGGACATAGCTTTGTGCCTCTTAGTCCTTTCATCAGCATGTTGCCTGATCTGTGCAACTGTTGGATTTGCTCTCAATGGTGTTGGTTCAATATCTGAGTTGACCAACCTCCCATAGGTTGAATGCCTGTAGGTAGGTCTTCATTTTAACCACTCATATGTGATAGCCTTCTCCATTAAAGACTGGTGGTGCAGCTGGTGAGATGCCTGATGTAGCCATTGTTCTGAAGGTTGAAATGTGACAGGTCCACTAAGAAATAAGCTCTAGATACCAATTGTTAGTGTTTAACACACTTTATCCGGATAAAGTATGAACTTCAATTAGGACTTGAACAGCAATGTAATGTATCCGGATGAAGAATGAAGAAAGAAAAATGCTTGAAATTCAAGCTTTGAGCTTTAAGCAGGGATAGAAATAGAATTTAGAAAGCAAAGAAAAGTGGAGCATATGGAAGGAAAATCTAATGATTTCATTCAAAAGAAACATAGGCTTAAAGCCATTACATATACCAGACATTGGCTGGTCAAAAACAATAAATTCATCACCTAAACATTACCTAACTCCACTAGTTACATAGGGACTAGGTGATTTGGCTTGCAAACATAAACAAAGCTGGTGATCAGCTCTATCACCATCAAATTACATCAAACATAAACTAAATTAAGTTCAAAATGAACTAGAACACAAAATATGGACTAAACAAACTAAACCGTGAAAACTGAAACAGTAGCATGGTTCTTCATCTGGTTAACTCATATTTCCACTAGATAATTTAAGCTTTGTGATCAACTCCTTATCTGCATGAGCTGCATATCCACCTTTGTTGCTACATGTGTTGCATGGGAACTAACTTCAACAATTTAACCTAACCAGACACATCGTATCACCATTAAAGTTAATCCAAATTCCAATAATAATTTTGTACTAAATAAATTCATCATTAATTTATAGAATTCCATGACAGCAATCACATTGAAAACAAGGCACTTGAGTTGAAAGCTTGAAAACCCAGCATCCATGGCCATGGACTTTAACTGCTTTTCAGTCCTTTTCTTTCCACCAAATTGCATAGCCATATAGACATCCAATTGAGAAATAAACTTAGCTGCATTACTTGCCTCTGCTTCCTCAACCATAATGAAACTTATTATTATCACTTTCCCTTTCTCTTCTAATGCTTCGTAGCAGTTTTTTTAGGAATTTTAAGCAATTCTCATCATCTCAATTATGAAGAACTTCCTACAAAAGCACAAACAAATTAATATAGATACAATCGTAAAGTTTTGAATCCATCTAACTCTTATATAACCATCCATATCTAACTTCATCATTATGGTATCTGCTTTGGGAACAGTTGAGAACATATCTCCTCCTACATGCTCAATGCCTGCACGATATCAAAGATCAACTTACGAGCCTACTTAAATCAACTCACATGAGTTTAAAGTAGGGTTATATAATTACCAGGGAAAGATGGGGCTGCTTCTACAACATAAGGCAAGTCATAGTTAATGCCTTTAATAGAAGGGTATTTGGAGATGATCATGTTGAGAGTAACCCCATATCCACCCCCAACGTCTACCAAAGTAGTTACCCCTTGGAATCCATTATATCTCTCAAGTATTTTCTTCATTGTTACCTTCGAAAGATTTTTCATTGCGGTGTCAAATCTCTTCGCATTTTCTAGATTTAAGCTCTTATATTGATATGCTGGCATACCATGCACTTTCTCAAAGAGACTCCCACCTTCAAGGACTAGATCTTTGAACCGTAGCCTATATATAAAATAAAGGATTCAAGTATATATGTGGAAATTAAAGGAAAATTAATCACACAACGTTTCTATTTTTTTTTCTTGATTAAGTGTTATGGTTAGTTTGTTGACTCCTATTTTTAACAAGTTTGTTAGTCAAATAAGTTTGTTTAATCTTTATGGGATTATTCTGTTTTCATTAGTCTGTTAGTGGAGAATCTTACTTCCACAATTTAATTTCTCTGTAAGCTTATATAAAGGCATAATTATTGAAGTTAATAACTGTGAATTAATTTTGGTTATCTTCCTCTCTTGTGTTAAGTACTCTTTTAAATTTTTTTCATCAGTGATATCCAAGCTAAGTTTAGAGTGTTTTGTGTTGTGTTCCAGATACGGTGTCACAACATTTGAGTGATTCTGATAGATTTATTCAACCTGCTATTCCTCACTTTGATAGTCATTATGATCATTGGAGCATATTGATGGAAGATTTCTTAAGGTCAAAAGAATATTGGTCTGTCTTTGAGGATGGAATCCAAGAGCTAGAAGCTAGAACCAGTTTGACAGATGCACAGAAGATAGAGATTGATGCACAAAATCTAAAAGATCGGAAGGCCAAAAATCATTTGTTCCAAGCAATTGATCGTTCAATCCTTCAAATGTTACGAGGGGAATTTGAGAATTTGCACATGAAGCCAGGAGAGACTATTTCAGACTATTTCTCCAAAACAATGACAATCGTCAATAGGATGCGTACTCATGGAGAACAGCTTGGAGATGTTGCTATCATTGAAAAAAGTTTACGATCCTTGTTGCCGAAATATAATTTTATTGTCTGCTCAATTGAGGAATCAAAAGACTTCGATGCTTTTTCCATTGATGAGTTAAAGAACTCATTAATGATTCATGAATCAAAATCTATTTTACAGGAGAGTGAGAAGCAAGCACTGCAAGCACTATCGACTCAAAAATATTCTGGGCATGGTAACAACAAATGGAAGGGAAGAAGCACCGATGAGAGGAGAAATGTTTGGGATCATCGCATATCTGATAGGAAGCCAAAAGCTATAGACAAATCCCAGATTAAATGTTTTCGATGTCACAAGCATGGTTATTACCGTACTGAATACTATACCAACATGAATGGAAACAGTGACGAAGGTCGAGGTTAAGGCCATTTGAGAGGGAATGGTAGAGATTGTGGCAGAGAAAAGGTAAATTTTACAGTAATAACTGATAAAGAGGAAGAGAAAGAAGTGACCCTATTAATAATATATGATTTGAATAAGGAGACTCGAAAGAATTTATGGTATCTTGATACAGGTTGTAGCAATCATATGTGTAGAGACCGATTAGCGTTCTCTGAGCTCTATAAGACGTTTCGAACAAAGTTTGGTGACAACTCTCTCGTTTCTATCCAAGGACGAGGAAAGGTAAAGATCTAAACGAAGTTCTCATCTGTCCAAAGTATTTCTAATGTTTTCTATGTTCCGGATCTAAAGACAAATTTACTTAGCATGGGTCAACTCCAAGAAAAGCGCTATGAGGTGATTATCAAAGATGGAGTGTGCAAGATCCAAGACGTTAATCTTGGGTTAATTACTAAAGTTACCATGACGGCCAATAAGATTTTTCCATTGCATATCCAACATATTAAACATGACCATTCTTGTTTTCCAACACAAGAAAAAAGTTTGGTGTGGCTTTGGCATTACAGGCTCGGGCACTTGAACTTTGGAGGATTGCAAACACTACAATAAAAAAAAAATGGTTGCTGGTCTCCCTACGTTTGATATTCCTTCAAAAGTATGTGAAGATTGTGTTGTGGGAAAAATGCCTCGAGATAGTTTTCCAAAAGAAAAAGCCTGGAGAGTTCCAAAAGAAAAAGCCTGAAGAGCCTCAAAACAGCTTGAACTAGTTCACTCTGACATCTGCAAACCATTGAATCTAACTTCAAATGGAGGTAAGCGTTATTTTATTTTAGTTGAAAGAGTTGGGATTACTTTCTACATGAAAAATCTAAAGCCTTTGTAGCTTTTAAGAGCTTTAAAGCGCTGGTTGAAAAGAAAGTTGGAATGTTACTTAAAGCTCTTCGCAGTGATCGTGGAGGAGAATATTTTTCTCAAAAATTTGTAAGATTTTGTGACTCTAATGGGATCCATAGACAACTAACTGCAGCTTATAGTCCTCAACAAAATAGAGTAAGTGAAAGGAAGAATCGAACAATCTTAAATATTGTTCGAAGTCTCTTACAAAGAAGTAATGTTCCAAAAGCTTTTTAGCCGGAGGCAGTGAGTTGGAATGTTCATGTTTTAAATAGAAGCCCTACACATGCTATTTGAAAGATAACACCGGAATAAGCTTGGTCAGGTCGACAACCGGATGTGCGTTATTTTAGGGTGTTCGGATGTGTTGCTTATTCTCATGTGCCAGATCAGAAGAGGACAACGCTTGATGACACGGTTGAGAAGTGTGTTTTTCTTGACATTAGCAATACTTCTAAAGCCTACAAATTATGTAACCCCACCACTAAAAAAAATATTATTATTTGTGATGTAGTTTTTGATGAGCAAGTATTCTGGCCATGGGAAGAAAATAATGACAACTAGCAGTTGAGGCAAATTCTAGCTGATTTTAGTGATGAGATAACAGAACCAATAATAGAACAATCTACAGTTGAAGCAGATCAACAGAACGAGCGTGGTAAAAGAAACAAAAGAAAGCCAGTGTGGATGAAAGATTATGTAGTCAGTGAGAATCAATCTGAATATGATGAACATCCTCAGACACTTTTTGTTTTATTTGTAGATTGTGATTTTGCAAAGGATACAAATGATTGGAAGAGCACTTCGAGGTATGTGTTCATGCTAGGATCAGGGGTTATTTTTGGTCATCTAAAAAACAATCGATTGTTACTCTGTTAACCACCGAAGCATAGTATGTTGCAGCCACTACATGTGCTACTTAAGCAATTTCGCTAAGAAACATTCTTGCGGATTTTTTTTCCACAGAAAGAACCTACTCCAATTTATTGTGACAATAGTCTAGTTATAAAATTATCAAAGGATCCTCTCTTGCACGGAAGAACGAAACACATAGATGTAAAATTTCATTTCTTGGGAGATCTCACGAAGAAGCGAATTATTAAAGTTGTTTACTACAGAAGTGAGGATCAAGTTGCTGATATTTTCACCAAACGTCTCAAGATTGAAAGGTTCATGAAGTTGAGAAAGTTGCTGGGAGTTTACACATTAAGGGAGGGATCGCATGATGAAATTGCTTAAACTGGAAATCTATTTTCAACTTAAGGGAGGGATTGATGGAAAATTAGTCACACTACATTTCTGTAGCACCCCAAACCCGGCCCAGAAGTTATGGCCAGATCCGGCATGCCACATCAAAAACATTAAAAAATTTTTCATTCTAAGTCCAAAAAATCGTACTTGATGTTCAAAAGATTAATTCATTAAGGGTTAAGGTGAATGGAAGCTGTGCACCAGGTAGGAAACCGGAAAAGAGGTGGTGAGTCCATCAGACTGCTTAAGTACCAAGCTCTCTTCGGATCCAATCCTAGACATGCATACCGCCATTGCCACACCTTAACGTCATGGATATTTCTAGGAAACCGATTCGATTAAGTCATTTTTAGGAAAAGTGATTAATTTTGGAAAATACTTTCATTGCGGAAGCTTTGCTTGTTGTCGTGTTATTTTGAAATCAACTGTTGTTTTTGAAAACGCGCCCTAAAGCTATCCAATTTCAACAGTTAAAATAAGTATTACCTATCTTAGTAATACATATTAAAAACCATCAAAAATAAATAAGCGGCCTTATTACATTTAAAAGCCCAAAACCTCAAACGTAATTAAAAGGATGTCTAGTTCACCAGAAGAAAATCAAACTTTCAGAATGGGTGGCCACTCCAAATTCCCTCACAGCTCCAAGCCCACTATGGTTGGGGATTACCTGCGTGGATGAAAATAAAATGGGTGAGTTTGGGGAAACCTCGGTGTGTAAGGAAAACCCATTCAAAGCCCAAGTCAGCTCAAGCCTATTGGGCCTAAGCCCATTCAGTAATGATGGTCTTGGACGAGCCCTTTTGATTACAATAAATGGGCCTTAGCCCTTATTGAGATAACAGTATGGCCCATAGGCCTATTTCAAAATACATGCAACATCAATAACATATGCAAGCCGATTTGGGAGACTACTCAACCCACCAACCACTACACTCCACCCGTACTAGCCATACACTCCATGTGGGGATAGCTCAACCCACCCAACCCAACACTCCACGATTGCGGCATTTTGCTCGATTAACGATAAATTGAGGCAAAGCCTCCAAGATCGTGGACAAGCCACTTTCAGTACTTCCTCCGTCAATATCCCGGTCCATGCATCGAGATAATAACAACATGGCATGCGATAAATAACAACGATCAAACATGCATTTAGGTCAATTTAACCTAGGGGTATTTCGATAATTTATCTACTAGGGGTAAAATTGTAAATTTTCACTTTTAAAAGTATTTCAGTAATTTATCTATTTTAGGGTTTTCATGCATATTCCTACTTTTCACGTACTAACAGAATCACTACCGAGGGTTCTTACCGAATTGGGCCGTTGGCCCATCATTCCAATTTTGGCCCATTAAGCCCAAAAATATCGAGGGCATGTAAATCATGCACTTTGCGGTCAAACATTGTAGCTTACCAAAAACATTAATCGATTTACCTCACGAGCATTCGCACACTCGCAAATCTACAAAATACCGGTTTTCGGCATTTCGGCTTTTGCCGATCTAGACTAAGAAAGAGGGTGGTGTTAGTTACACACCTATTTGCGGCGATATGCTGACGAGATCCACACACGAACCGCCTACAATTGGATTACTAACATGTTAATCTAACTATTCAAATATAAACTACGTATTAACCCCTTACAATATTCGGCCAACCACACCTACAGATCATAGTAAGCTTATAAGAAATCAATAAGCAACTCATTAACAAATTTTTGTCAATGTTTACCACATAATCATAATTTCACTGCAAGCTGTCTTCCTAAGCAACAGTCACTAAATCATTTATAACTGGAGCTATGAAACTCCAAATCAAGTGTCGTTAATTTTCCCTGAAAATAGACTCATATATCTTATATCCATAAAATTTTCAGAATTTTTGGTTTGGCCAATCAATACCAGATTTTTCTCAAAGTTTCGCATGTTTCACTATTTGACTAATCTGACCACTCTTCATTACAAATCAAATTTCTCATTGTACAGAATTCAAAATATATTCTCATTTATTCCATTTGAAACTAGACTCATTAAGCTTTAATTACATAATTTATACAGCTTCTAACTCATCTCCCATAATTTATGGTGATTTTCCAAAGTCACGTTACTGCTACTGTCCCAAGCAGATTTATTACCAAATCACTCTTTCACACATAACTTGCATGCATGTTTTTTTTTTAAACATGTATATCACCAATCAATCATCACATATCTATGATTTTACTTAAGTATAATCCCCATTTCATCATTTTAAAGCACAACATATTAGCCGATTTTTCCCCTTAGCATCTAAGCACATGCATGCTCATTTGTTTGGCTCAACTTCACATATCTTCCATTTTTCATCAAAAGAACATGAAACAACAACCATTTCCTTCATTTTAATTCATGACCAAATGCTCACAACACAACCAAAAATCAAAATATACTTCAAGAGTTAAGGTAGAATCAAGAAGAACTCATGAACCTCAAAATAGAAGCAAGGTACCAAGAACTTACCTTCAATTTTCCTCCTCCTAATGACCGAATACTCAAGAGCTTTCTCCTCTCCTTTCTCTTCTCTAACTTTCAGCTATGATGAACAAAGATGGACAAAACTTTGTTCTTTTCACCCCTTTTTCTTTTAATAAAACTTCATATTTCATCCATTTAATTCTTTAATACAAAAGACATGAAATTCTTATCATGAAACATTTACCTAACCCATTATCATGAAACATTTACCTAACCCATTATCATGGAACATTTACCTAACCTATTATCAATTTGTATCAATTTGTACCATAAATTATGGATATCAAGTGTACATTTTGTCTACAACAACATGATGGCTGGCCACTTCATGTAAAATGGGAGGTTTGTCATGCAAATCCTCCTATTTTGCACTCCTATTTATTTGGCCACTTCAATTTAGCCTATAGCATTTTCAAACATTTTCACATAGGTTCTATTTCATAATTTCACCCCCTTTTTCTTATGGAACAAAAATTAACTAAAATTGTCGGGTTCTATCTTAAATTTGGGCTTTCTAGAGGCCCACTAACATAATTAAACCTATGCCAACATTCACAGGATTCCCGAAAATTGGGGCGTTACAGTTTTTTTTTTTTTTTTGTGGATTAAGTGTTAGGGTTAGTTTGTTGACTCCTATTTTTAGCAAGTTTGTTAGTCAAATAAATTTGTTTGATTTTTATGGGATTATTCTGTTTTCATTAGTCTGTTAGTGGAGAATCTTACTTCCACGATTTAATTTCTCTGTAAGCCTATATAAAGGCATATTGTTGAAGTTAATAACTATGAATTGATTTTAGTTATCTTCCTCTCTTGTGTTAAGTACTCCTTTAAATTTTTTTCATCGGAAGTTAGAAGCAATTTTACATACTCCAATAATTATTTTTAATAATTCAATTTGTTTGCAACTAGACGAATGTACAATTTGTCCATATTTTGACTCAAATCTTGTAATTATTTTTCTTACATATTTATGAGAATTTTGAACCACAGTTGCCTTGATTTGATTATGTTGAACTTCTGTCAAGTGTGGACATTATTTGAGGAGTAAAAAGGTATATTTAAAGAGATACGATTTCTTTAGAAATTTTAGTGTTGAAGATATTTTATGCCTTTCAAAGACTAATTCAAGTGTAATCTTAGTGGCATAATTTGATCATACTGGTTGGAAGATTATGAATATTGGAGAACTGTTGTTGGTATTGAGTGCTTATTTGTTCATTAATTAGAAGAATTTGTATTAAGGGCAATTTGCTTGTAAACAAATTATTTTTATGTTGAAATTGTAACTAAGCTTTTAAGGTTGCATATTAGTTGAATGTTTAAGTGTGAGTTTGTAATTTGCTATGTGAGTTAAACTTAAATTATAACTTATATTATTGATTCATAATGAATTACTCTTTAAGTAAGTCTTAGAAATATAAGAAATATTCGAATTACATAAACAATTTTTATGTGTATTGTTATCATAGTTGGTTTTTTAGTTACAACTTAACATACAATTAAGAAACATAACTATTGAATTAGTTAATATAATTATACTTTATCAAACATGTAAATTTTCAAATTGATATAGGAGATCTAGGGAAATATAAATCGAGTTTGATTTTAAATAATATTTTATATTTTATCTGTAAATGTAATATGCATCTTATATTTTGTATTTTTATATTATAATTATATTTTAGATATCAGAATTCAAAACAAATTAAAATCAAATAATTATGAAAGAGAATATTAGAACTCAACTTACCAGACTTCAATGTTGGCCTTGTCGCTAGTAAAAACAGCCAAAGATCCATTATGTTCGTCATTAACAAAAGCTTTACCAGCCAAAGTAATCTCATACACTCTTTCACCATCTTCTCCATCACCCGCACCGGCATCGAGCTTTCGCAAAACGCAAGTAACTAAACCATGGCAAGCGAGGAGCCGAAGCATGCGATCGAGAAGGGAAGGCGCGTCGGGATTCTTCTCACGAATCTCCGACGCGATCTGGTTCGAAGAAAGCTTCACATCAGGACCTGCCTTCGTTAATATATAGAAGACACCGAGCTTAACTGCGGCATCCAAAACGTAAGTAAACATGTGGGAGGTTCGTAAATACCAAGCATAACTGAATGCTTCTTCTTCTTCGGACATGGGGTACGAGGATCTCAGCTGATTCACGAGTGAATTCATTTCTTCTTGTTTTGGTTGATACTGGAAGAAGCTCTTTTACCCCAATCTATATTATAGTCTCTTGATTTGATAAAATATAAAGTATACCTAAATGGATATTAATGAACGTGACACAAGGAGTAAACTAAACGTTACTTTAGATAAAATATTGATTTATGGGGAAATGGTTTAATTGATCCTAATTTCATTCCCTTTTCTTTTTCCTTTTTCCTCTTAATTTTTTATAAGCTTTTCTGTTTAATGTTTTGAGTTTATTTTAATCAATTTTGTATCCTTTCGATGTGGTGGTTTCATCCCGGTATGGTGTCTAGGATTGTTTAATGGCTTGTCCTTTGTATTTTTGGGTTTCCAAATTGTTAAAAAATATTAGGGTTTTCGGAATTTATTAATTTATAGTGGAGATGCTCAAATTGGGTTAAAATAATTAAATAAAAACTATGTTTTTGAATGCGCTCAATAATAATTAAATTTTTTAATTTGGTTAAATAAGGATTAATGTATTCAAATAATGATTTAATTTAGTTAAATAAAAGCAGTTTCAAGTTATATTTTACTTTTTAAAAATAATATTAGGTGTATTTAAATGTAAAAAGTATTTACCTACTTGGATGTTATATCTATGTTTGGGAGTCATACGTTGATGGGGTTTAACTTCTTCATTATTATACTTCACAATACAAGTTTAATTTACCATAATCACCCATAAAACTCCAAAATAATTGTTGTTTCAGCCTTCTATTCTCCCCTTACTAACTTTTTTACTGTTTTCAACATTCAACTTATCGACAGAACATTCAAAAGTCTAAAACAATTGCACTCAAAATATAATGCTTTCCTATCAACATATGTTGTGGTTAAAGGTGTTCATGGATCAGGTCAAGTTAAGTTTATGTAAAATATTTAGGCTTTTTTTTAAGTCCGGCTTAATTCAAAAATAGTCTTATCTTTTTGCATAAACTCAATCCAATTTAAAAAAGTAAAATTAGGATCAACCTGTTCATATTTAATTTTTATAGATTAATTTTAGTTAAAACTTAATTTTTTAAAATATAATACATTAAATGCACTAAAATATTAAAATAAAAATTTTCTAACACATTAAAAATATTTATATTAAAAACACTACCATAAATATTTTATTATATTTAAAACACACATAAATATAATAAATATTTTATTGCATAAAACATAAATTTCAAAATTTTATATTTTGGGTTGGGTTATTTAGTTGGATAAGTTTTTTTAAGTCTTGGACAATGTGTTTAATTGTTATTAGATTAGTGATTTAATATAAATAAATATATAGTTATTATTTAATATATATATATAATTAATATAATATTAGTTTATAACATAATATTCAAGTCGGGTCTAGCTTGAGGCAAAAAATCTTGCCGGCCTCTATATAAAATGGGCTTAAATTTTACTTAAACCCATTTTTCAGATCTCATATTTTATCCAAACATTCTCATTTTTTAAACAGACTTTCGAACTTGAGTGAGTGACCTGACCCATGAATAGGTTTAGTTCTCACACCAATCCTTTATTTTTTTTTTTTTCATGAAAGTAAATATGTTGAAATAAGCTTTTAAATAGGCTACTTCAAGCAGAAAAAATGTTACTCAATATATTTGAATGTTAAAATCATTACCCCTATCTTGATCTTAACAAGAGGCAGACTTGAAATAGAACTTTTCAAGGTTTACAATTATAGCTCATATTCTAGTCTGTTTAAAGTAAGATGAGTTACTACCAAGGAGGTAGCTAGGTGTTGGTAAGGGTCGGCCCCTAAAATGGAAAATTTTTATTTAATCTTCTTCAAAATTTATAAAAACTAAAATCGGTAAAAATAAAATTATACTTTAGTCCTTCTTAAAATGATAAAAAAATTAATTTAATCTTTTATAAAATTATACTTTGATCCTCTTTAAAATGATAAAATTTAATTTAATATTTTAAAATTATGAATATATAAATATTAAAATAATGAAATTATATTTTACTATTATAAAAATATATAATTTAATTTCAACTCCCTAAAAAAAAATAGCTTCGACCCTGATTACTTCTAAATGTACTCAAAACAACTGTCTCAAATTTATCTTCATGTTAAAGTCCCATGCTTAGATTAGGACTCTTCAAAGGTGTTGATTTCTTCTTTGTAACATGGATAAGTTTCTTTTAAGAACAAATAAAAATTTATATTATTTATAACACTCCTCCTTACACATCCACAACCACATTATATGTTTCGTTAAAATTTTATTAAAAATTCTAATGTAGATGAAAAAAGTATACAATATTAACATTTTTGTCTCGTCAAAAGAACTTTAACAGAAAAGTCTAAGGAGATAAAACATTGGCTAAGACAAAAGAGTATCTTTTAAAAGAATAAAAGTTGAATTTAACTAAAACAAAAATAAGCGCTAAGTTTATAAAAGATTTATATGTTGAAAGCTAAATTTATCATTATATCTATTATTTATAGCAGACTAATTATGGGTTAAATTTATATATATACAAATCCACTATTGTAATGATTAAATTTTGATTTGGAGCGATGTTTTATCCTTTAAAAGTACATAAATAAATTTAATAAAATTTAAAAATAAATATTTACATTTTAAAAAATAAAACTTTCAAGTTATACTTTTTAAAATATAAAAAGATCATATTTTTAAAAATAAAAATTATAAAATATAAACTGTTTAAAATTCAAAATAAAAATAATTTTTAAATATATAAAACATTCCAAAATTCCACAATGGCAAACCATTAAGAAACCAAATCAACATGTCGGCTGCCAATTAGGATTATAAGGATTTTATGTCTCTTTCTAATATAATCATTGCCTTGAAATCATCCCAAATCGTCAGCTGCCATGTCAATTTGAGATTTCTATACACAGTCTATATTATTCTAATAATTAAAATTGTTCATATTTTGATAAATTTTGTTTTCCATATTATTTCAAAAAAAACCTAATAATTAACTAATAAAAGGTAAAAGAAAATTTTCATCAAACCTTAGTAAAGTGCCACAGGAAAGTTTCATCAAAGCTTAGTAGAATAAGTGGTAATTTTCCAAACCAAGTGAGCGAGTGGATTTTTCTTTTCAAACCTTAGTACAATAAGTGGGTTAAATTCTCCAAACCTTTTCCTTTTTCTGTTTAAATCAACTATCAGTTCATTAAAGTTCTGTTCTTTTATATCTTCAAACCCAGATTAACTACCGAGTTGAATCAGCCAATCCAGTCCAATTATCTATGACTCAGCCTTGAAGCTATATATGTTCAATCAGTGAACATCTGAAATCTGTACATTTAACCTCCATGAATCATTGAAACAAGGTTTTTTTAATGTTTCATCATCCATAAATATCCCCACACTATTGTCAATTATATACTGAAAAAGCTTTGAAATTTCGATCCAGTCTGGTCATTTCCACCACCAAAACTGCCTAAACAAATACGTTTTCCTCATCCGAACATTGTAAGTCATGAATGCTCTCGCTTTGATAGGGTCAGCGTTCAAATACTCGAATGCATACATCTGTTTAGCTTCTTCCAGACCATCGATCTCCATAACAGCGTCTAGCAATTCTGTGGCATTGATTGTAGTTTTACTCTGCTCAATTGCATCGGCCAACCGCCGAATGCTGGATGCCACTGCCAGCACTGCCTCTTGAAGAGAATCCGAGCCACGCGGCCGCTTTGGAAGTTGTCTGAGAGGCTCCATTGGAGGAGGTTCTTGACTAACATCTTGCATATACTCCGGTGGCCCAGTATACGACTGTGTTCCATCGGTATCACTTAGGTCATCTGAACTCGGTGATACAAAAGAAGCAGAATCTTCTTCGAAATTCTTATAAGCAACCGGATGACTTCCGTCCTTCATCTTTGCCCAACGACTAGGTGCTTGGTAATTTCCGCAAACAATCTTTAGTTCATCATACATCTCGATTGGTTTTCTTCGGAACCCTTTTGCATCAGGATGTGCCTGCTCAATGATGTTACATGTCAAGTAATCTTA